>NC_056524.1:16346754-16367208 GCF_019175285.1 Sceloporus undulatus
GGAGGGTAGAGTTTGCAAAGCCTGCCAACCATCTTGGTTCATAAACTACACTTTTTTTCCTCCTGCAAAATTTAAAAGTCATCCAGAAGTGATAAACATTTTCAACCAGTTTCTATAGCATTGATTCATTAGTAATTGATTAATAATTAATAACAATTAGATGTTGTACTTCCCAGCATACACTGACCACCTATTGTGATCTTTCTAGGCCAATTTTCTGAGATGTTTTCAGCTGAGTAAATGCTTCTCATCTGTTTTAGCAATGTAAGGGAGATGAATTAGTGGATTCTAACATACTTAATTTAACAATGCCTAAAAGCATTACTCAGCCCTGAAACTCGGTGGCTTACAAAAATTGGAACGGATACAGAAAAAAGTTCACATCACTAAAAACATACAAGAGTTTAAATATAATTAAATGATGAGTTCCATTAAAAGTGATATGAAAGAATATCCATGAAAAAGAATAATAATAATAATAATAATAATAATAATAATAATAATAATAAATACAGCACACTGTCAGGTGACCTTTCCTTTTGCAATTTGCAGTACCTTCTTGAAACCAAAAAGCCTTCACCAAAAGTCTACTATGGTGAGAGGCAAAGTAGCCTTTTTAGGAAAGGAATTTTACAACCTAGGAGCAGCAGCCAAGAAGGTCCTCTCCTGTTTTCACTAGACATACTTGTGAGTTTTATTAATACTGCCTTCCCCAAACTGGTGTCCTCCATAATTGCTGGACTCTCAATTCAGTCTGGTGTAGATGTATTATACCTCAAACATTCCCAAATCAGGATGACAATTGGCAGGGCCTGATGGAAGTTCTGGTCTGCAGGGCCTGATCTATTTTCTAGTCTATTTCTCTAGAGGGTGCTGGATTTTGATAGGCTGCTTAAAAAACAAACAAACAAACAAAAAACCTTTCTGTCCCATAGTCAAAACTTCCCCATCTTGCTTGCTTCATTTCTCTGACTATTATCAATACATTACAAAGTTGCTTTTTCTGTCATAATTCATCCTGTTTTTTGTTTGTGGAGTTATTATTTCTTAGGGGAGATACAGACGGGCAGAAAGGGGCAGCCATATGCCACCCATTTCTGCCTTGGATGGAGGCTGCAGCAGATAAATGCTGTGGCCTCTGTGAGGCTTAAAAAGAACCTGCCATTGGCGCTCTTGCGCACAATGCTGATGTCCACGAACAGTGGTGCTATTTGGGCACCACATGGATGTCATCGTTGCATGTGTCACCATGGCACCCGTGCAGCGATTGTGATGCTGGGTGCATGCAGATGCCCAGCCCTACAAAACCCTAAAAGTGCCGGTCTGTACTGGGCCTCAACACATCCTTGGGTAATTAAAATCAACTTAAGTTTTCTGTCTTCTCAGTTTCCTTCTAAGCTAATCTCATCTTTTCCTAGCTTTCCTCAGCTGCTTCTCATATTTGATTTCTTATGGTACAGCTGTGTAGTGGTAAAAGCACAGGGGAACCAGTTGCTAAAAGTAGGCTGTGATAGCTGTTCCCACGTGGTAGGCATGTGTAACTTGGGACCCACCAATTTATATGCAGCCTGGCAGCTGTGTACGGAAGCCCACAAGAGGCTGCTTTCACTACCTCCCTTTGCTTGTATAAATAAGATACTGTCATGCATCTGGCAGGCTATTTACACATTGGCTTGGTGGTCATGTGCTAGCTGACCTTACTAGATGGATTGCTTGTCTGGTTTAATGTTTGAGAATGGCCATGGTTCACTGGTAGACCTCCAGTCTCCAGCTTCTACAGGATAGTCTAAGAAAGACTTCTGTCTGAAACAATGCATAAACAGTATTAGATTAATGGCCCAATGATCTGACTATGTATTAGAGACATAATTCTTCACTAAGTTTCTTCTTGAAGGATTTAAAGTGATTCCTGTTATAAAAAATGGGATATCTTCTGTGCAAAGAGAGAAAGAGATTTCTAGATTTTCTGGAAGACAAAGAAAACCAGAATAAAACCAGATAGCATCTATACATCATCTTATGCAGATTTTATTTTAAGTCACCGCATAATGTAAATTTTATCTCTTTAGACCACATTTCCTACATACATTCATTTGAAAGTTATGCCCAAAATTTGAGGCCTGTCTTATTAAATACTTTTTTACAGGTTCATCTTCTGTCTCTATTTCAGGGTCTTCATCTTTACACAACTCTAAACAAAACTCATTGTCTCTAACCTCTATGACTGCATTTCTCTTGTCTTGATTAAATCTGTTCTTAAAAATAATTAAGATCTTTTCCTTTCATAAGAACCATGTTTCTTAATTTAAACGTCCAGCTGTCTTGTTCAACTATCATATTAAAGCAAGCATCCCCAATGTCTGCTGGGGTTTGGTTTGAGGATCCCCAATGGATACCAAAATCCATGGATGTTCAATCTCATTAAATACAGTGGCTTAGTGAAATGGTGTCCCTTATATAAAATAGAAAAATCAAGATTTGCTATTTGGAATTTATATCTTTTTAGAATATTTTCAAGCTGTGGATGCTCAAATCCATGGATAAAAAAATCTGTGAATATGGAAGGCTCACTGTACAATTATTTTTACATTCAACATGTGTCCTGACTTTATCGTACCAAAGTTAACCCCACTGTCCTCATCGCCTGCTCCCAAGGTGGCCCGAATACATATGGCCTGACCACACAGTGCAGTGTTAAGCTGTACCACTGGATATTTTTTTTGTCGCCTCCCCACCATGCATGTGCACCATCGCACAAACACACTGCCTAGATGCCATCCCATTGGATGGCTGGCCATTTGAATAGCCATACAGTTGCACCTGCAATCATCTACTAGGGCAGGGCATCAAAGCTTCGGTGTGCCTAGTAAAACACTGGCAAAGCAGAATCATGGAGGGCCCCCCCCCCCACATGCCCCTTCATGCCCCCTTCACCCCATGCCCCCTCTTGGACTATCCGGCTTGTATATGTTGTACTTACATTCATTGGAAGAGTCACATTTCCACTTTTTTTAAATTGCCGCCTCAACCACTTGGATTCGATGTCTCTGCCCTTTTTTAATGCACACTTTAATTGCACCAATTTATACTGTATGCAACTTTAGGTGTAGGGTTAGGATGGGTTGCTCTTTCAGAACTGCTCTTGTCTGGGGGCATTTATATGCAGGGTTAAAGGTGCGCATTTTCCGGGCTAAATCAGAATATCCCAGGTTCTTTATGTTCCAGATTTTAGCCTTGGAGTGCAACTTGAATCCGGTTTCCATCTGCTTTGGAAGAGTGTGTCATCTAAATGCCCCACTTTTGAAGTAGTTTGAGACCGCTTTACTTGGCCCATGTGTTTCACCCCATAGATGACTTTTTCTTCAGACCTGCCTGTTGTTCCCTGCAAAAGTATTATTATTCACAAAGTGGAGACTGGGGAAAGAATGCATTTTGGAAGAAGTCTTCAGGTTGTCTTAATAATAAATAATAAATAAAACTTTTGTTTATACCCCGCTTTTTGTAATAAAACAAATAAAGTGGCTTACAACATTAAAAACATTCTACATACAATAATTTGTATTACAATATCCCCCCCTTAAATTAAACAAGTTACAGTTAAAATTACATTAAAATTACATTAAAATAAACCATTAATATCAAATAAACTATGGGTAGAATAGTAGGATAATACATAGGATGTGGGAATAATTGTTATTTGGCCAAGTATTTTATTCCAGAAAGGCCTGCCAGAAGAGATCCTTCTTGACAGCTTTTAACTATCTAAGTTGGTAATTTGATGGAAAAGGTTCTCTGGGAGGTTGCAGTTAGGCAACCTCCCAACTAGATACAGACGAGGCAGAAGCGCCGTCCTTGGGCCAAAACTAGGGCTTGGGAGCACACAGCAACTGCATGGTCCCCAGCCCTAGTTCATATGGATGGCGCCATTTTGAAGGCGCGCCATCCATATACAGCATGGGACAATGGCATCATGCATGCACCGCCTCTACACAGATTGGCACGTGGAGGGCGCTTGCGGTGCCTTCTCTGCGGCGCAGAAAGGCGCTCCGAAACAGAGCTCCTTTTGCATGCGCACTTCATTCCCATGGCAACTAGATTGCCGCGGGAATGAATCTAGGGAGAGTCTCCCATGGGTGCGCCTGTCAGGGTGTCCGGGGACATGCAGCCCCAAGGACACCCCTTTTCCAGGACAATGGGGAAGCAGCATTTTGCTGCTTCTCTGTGGCCTGGAAAAGTGCCGGATTGGGGCCATAGGGGTTGCTGGTGATGCTGCCCTGGCCCCAATCTCTTTTGGGCCATCTGTATCAGCCCACTGTCTAGTGTTTAAAGGCTGCAATAAATTCTTCCCAGAGGACCTGAGTGTGTGGGGTGGATTGTATGGAAGCAGGCGATCCCTTAAATAGGTTGGACCCAGGCTATGTAGGGCTTTAAAGGTGATAACCAACACCTTGTACTGTGCCCAGAATCCAATAGGCAGCCAGTGGAGTGATTTCAGAATCGGTATTATGTGGCCGCTCCTGGTTGTTCCAGTGACCAGCCTGGCTTCCATATTATGTACCAGTTGGAGTTTTCAGACTAGGCACAAGGGTAGCCCCATGTAGAGTGCATTGCAAAAATCGAGTCATGAGGTTACCAGTGCATGTACTACAGTTTCGAGGTCTACTGGTTCCAGGAAAGGGCGCAGCTGGCGTATCAGCTGAAGCTGATGACAGGCACTCTGGACTGTCGCATTCACCTGATTTCTCATCTGAAGCGACAGATGTCTTTAGGAAGTTGCAAACGATTTTGTTTATTTTATGCAAAACTTACCTCACTCTGTTCTTTCACATATACGCATTGTTGGGTTTGGGTAAAAAGTTTGCTGAAAGACGTTGAGCTGCTCTTCTTTTTTATAGTGCAGGAACCTATTGTTGCACTTTTCACGTTATTTTTGACTCTGGGACCAAATTTTCTATTGAGCATGTAACATTCAGGGTCACATATACTTGTTCAGCTGAAATATTACCTGCATTTGGGAAAAGGGAAAAATCAAGGTAGTCTATCATGTAAGGTCTTCCTTGCCTCGCTCTGCAAGTAATTTTTCTTGTTGCCGTGTCTCTAGTCTGTGACAATGTCTTTGTTTAGTGTTAAAATGGATAAAGCAAGTCCTGGAGTACACAGAAAATTCTCAGTTCCCAACTCTGCCAAGACATTTCACCAGTAATCAGATCATGAACAATCAAAGGGTTATTATGATAACATCTCTGTTTGTGCAGCACATTTTGTCTTTCAATAGAACTAGTGATTGGCTAGCTTAGAAATCAGGTTGTGAGGCTGGAAATCAATACTCCGGTGGTTACAGTATTACCCCATTATTTTTAAAAGGAGATAGATGATTGTATGATACAGATTCCCAGTAGCATTGGTATAAGAAAGGCAACTGTTTCGTATGATAGTTCGATTTAGTTTTAAAACACTTTCCAAATATAATGCTTGTTATTATGTTTTTAGGCATTTGATACTTGGCTCTTTTTATTTTTTCAGTGATAAGGTATTTTGAACACACTGAAAAAAATGCGCTCAAGTTTGGATCAATTCCGAATCCATTTTAGAAGGTGACAAATTCCAATCACCGTGCTAATATTTTTGCTTTCACAGATGAACCCAAGAAATTTAGAGGCAGAAATGAGAATTTCTCTTAAGGGGAGCTATTAAGGAGTCCTTCTGTGAGAAGCTCCGGTGTCCAGCTCTGGACTCAACTTTGCAGAAAGTGCTAAATAAAAATAAAAAGTTTGCTTCATATTTTTTTATAAATGTGTAGGTCTTCTATTTAAGAGAACTTTTATTAATTAAGTTTGTCACTGTCTCATACCCTCTGGAACTGTTTTGAGTGTTATCTTGGGATATTTCTTTAATACATCATGGGTGCATCTTCACTGCAGCAGTAATCCAGTTTGATACTACTTTAACTTCCATGGCACAATGCTGTGGAATTCTGGGAATTGTAGTTTTGTGAGACATTTAACCTCCTCTGTCAGAGAGTTCTGGTGCCCCAACAAACTAGAGTTCCCAGAATTCCATAGCACTGAGCCATGGCAGTTAAAGTGGTATTAAACTGGATTATTGCTGCAGTGTGGATGCAGCCCATATTTTTGTCCAATTTTAATTGTTTTGCTTTGGGTTGAATTGTTACCTGTGCTGAGGAGCAATATTTGTTGACTTCTAAGTGGGATAAATGATTAAAAATTAAATATTACTGCTTGTTGTATTGATACCAATTACTTATTTTTTAAAAAAGGCAGAACTGGATGCTTTGGGGGACTGGTGAAGGCCCAGAGCTGGATGTGGGCTGGGACCACACTTTTACCCACATCTGATGTGTACTTAAGTTGATGTATTCAAACACATTCAAAGCTTTATGAGGAAATAATTTTTTGAATATATGAAATAATGGAAGAAGAATACTATGTATTTCCCTCATATTTGAGCAGAAATTACCACTCTTGAAGGAATACTTTTTTTCAGGACACACATCTAATGAGAGCTGTACCTGATCAATATTATATTAAGTTTTAACTCTTGTGGAGGTTTAACCATAGTACCTTCACCTTCGCTCATTCATTCTTGGCACTATTTGTCAATTACGCTACAAGTTGAGAAAATTCCGATTCAGCCCAACCATCTGAATTTCTGAATCTTACACAACAGCCCAGACAATATGGATAAATCTGTCTGTCTATCTAGAGATCTGTTCATATTTGTAATCATTTACACATATCTATAGTTATCCATTGTTAACCGTAGTTATATGGATAGCTTGTGAAAAAATGTTCTGCAGAAAAATACAACATGAGAAAATTTGCCATAAAATTTGCCATTTTCATCCCACATCTCTGCTTTTTTTCAAACAAACAAAAGAGAAAATCAAATCCAAGCAAGAGGGTATAAAGGTGGAACTGTCTGGAATATGTATCTTGAGGCTTAGTAGAAAAGCTTTTGAAAATGAGTGAGGTGTTGTAGCAGGAGGTCACCCATCCTTGTTCAACTTGCCCTCATTTTGTTAGAAATAAGTTAGGCACATTGCTATGCTTGTGTCAGATAAATCAAAGTTATGAGAAAATCCACTGTTGCAGGCTTAACATACACTGTCTTCAGGAAAAAGATTAAGATTTTTTTGGGGGGGAGAGCTGCATCTGACAAAAGAGATAAGTACAGAAAGATCAGGAAGGATGGTGTCAAGGTGAGTTATGTGGATAAAGAACTGAATTTTGATAACAAAGAAATGAAGTATGTGTGAGATGAAGCAGTTTCCAATGCATGGGAGATATTAGTAGACTGTAGCAAGGGATCAGTGTTTGGGCAGGATTGCTGAACTTAAATATTTCTAGAATGGAATAAGTGTTCACCAAGAGGCAAATTTAATTGATACAGTAGGATTATGTATGCCACATTCTATAGCTGTTCTATCTGGGTAGCTAGATAGTTGTTCTATTTAGGCATTTTCTAGGTCCTCCAGCATAATTCTGCTGGATGTTGGCCATAGAGATGCTGGAGGACCTAAAAATGCTCAGAAAAGTGTTCTCTTGGAGAATCTCAGGGTCCTGAAGGATCACTCTGTGGATGACTTCCAGGAGAACCATAAATAGTGGAGGGCCTAGAAAATGCCTCAAAAGAACACTGTGGCGGGTTACAGATGGGCAAAAAGGGGTGTGTTCATGACGTCATGAAGGTAGAGCCTTCAGACGGCCCTTACCTGAATGCTGCCATGAACACGCCGCCCGCACGCCCCAAGCGGGAAGAAGCGGCATTAAAAAGGTGTTGCTTTTCCCGCTTCTTTTCTATATAGTGCGCAGCTGCGCATCTCCGTCTGTAAGCTGCTGCACCGGTACGCCAGAATTGCTATGCCGCTAATTTAAGTTGCCCATTTAAAAGCTCCATGTCTGCTGCGTCGCATAATGAGTCGGGGTCCTGGAACATGCGCAGTTTGCAGTCAGGCTTTAATTGCAGCGTCAGCTGCCATGCAGGTGTGGAAGCTGCAGCACAGCTGCAGCGCATTTTAAGACTTTTAACCCTAACCCTAACCCTAACCCTAACCCTAACCCTAGAGCTGCATGTACTTTAAATATTTACATATGTACAAGGGAGGTGATGGGGGATGGCAGGGGGACAGCAGTGGCAGCGGCGACAGCTGTGGCTGTGCATTGCAGATTCAGCAAGAGCGTGGGGACCAAAGGAGAGGAGGCATCCATGATGCTGGTGACACTAGGAACGTGCAAGCGGACAAGTATGCCAACACCAGCTGATCACCAGCTGGCAGGAGACCACCTTTGTTCTTGGCCAGGGTGGGGGAAAAAGTTTAAAGGGGCTTGGGTGCTTTAAATGTGCATCCGCCAGCCGGCAAAAGAAAAAAAAAAGCCCCATTTTTGGCCGCCCGTGAGGAAGCTGCCTCTCTCTTTGCGGCGTCCTCCGAGGCGGCGGTATGGAAACTGCGGGTCAGAAACGGCCCCAGGTGAGGCGTCTTCACTGCCCCCCATGTGGAAGCCCCATACACCTGAGCCACGCCCCCGGGGCGGGCGGTCTGGAGGCTCCATATTCAACAGAATACACCTCCAAGACGTCTTCCCCTGCCCGTCTGTATCCCACCTGTGTCATCTATTTCATGCAAGAGGAATAGCGCTCCAGATCATATGCAAAAATCGTATGCAAAGGATCCCAGAAAAGATCCATTCTACTATATAAAAACAAATACTGCAACTTTGCCTATAACAAAAAGGGTGTACAGTAATTACATTTTTCATCATGAGAATCTCATGTAGGAAGTAACAAGACCTTGCCAAGATGCATCAAAGGCAGGGGGAGAATTAACCTTTAAATTCTTGCCTTTCCCCATGTTTTTATTTTATTTTGTTAGTATAAAATAGTAGCATATGAATAAAACATCAAGAATACAATTTACTTGCAATCTGCTGTACATATTTTGGCTGAGATGACAGTAAAACAGGGAGATTCAAAACTAGAAGTAGAATTATAAAATTATATATAACTCACACTGCAAGCTCATAAGCATTTTCCCCTCTAGAATTTGTTTTTATTCACTTCCAAAAACAAATCTGGAGAAAATCCTAACTGCTGAATTCTGTACCAGTGGACTGGCCTAGTTGAATTGATATAGCTTCTCTCAGCATGGAGAGGATCATATTGTGCCTGACAGCCATGCATTTAAAGATGTGGAACCTATTAAGAGGTGAAACTCAGATAAACCTAAGTTAATGCTGTTAAGCATTAACATGGGTGAAGAATCAGAAGTCCAAGGGAACCATAAAGCCATTTAATTCAAGCTCCTTTCAGTGTAGGAATCCTCAGTGAAAAATCCCTGAAACATGGGGGTTGTCTACAGTACCTGTGGTGCAGTACAGACCACCCAAAAAGGGTGGCCTCCCAGTGCCTGTTTTTCCGCCAGAGGGAAGCCGCAGTCACCAAACCTCATGGCTTCCCGCTAGTGGAAAAAGAACCCGCAAAAAGCAGGTTCTTTTCAAGTCACAGCGGTGGTGTAACAAGTGCACCACTGACAGACTTATTATGTAAGTGCCACACAGCGCATGTATACTGCCATTGTTATGCCCTCATCACGTGCAAGGGTTGCGTCACAACCCCTAGCATGTGACGAGGGCATCTAAAAGGCCCATCTGTACCTGGCCATAATTTTCCAAATTTTCCTTGTGATGACTAAGTGTTGTTTATACAGTGGAGGCTTGCAATCTGCAGGCTTGCCATTCATGGATTTACTGGTAAGCATCCGCAAATGGCAAGCCCCATTGTCCCCAGTGGTGGCATGAGCACACGGCTGGGCTAGTGATCTGTCAGGGATGCTTTGATTGAGAGTTCCTGCATGGCAGGGGGCTGGACTGGATGGCCCTTGTGGTCTCTTCCAATTCTATGATTCTATGATGATGCACATGTTGCTGTGTCATTAGAGAGAATGGGACTTGAGGTCCTATGTTTTTATGCATCTCTGCTAGGGTAAGGGCGATCCTATACCAAATGACTGTGACTATGCCAAGGTTTCTAATGAATTTCATGGCTTGGTAGTGGCAGCCAGTCTGAAGTCCCAGACCTGTGCTTTAATCACTATGCCACATTTTCTGTCATTGTTATTTAGAAAACATGAGTTCAAGCAGAAGGAGCAGATTAAATGTACACTTGGCTCTTCTGTGGGATCTCAAGTCCTGTTCTCAGTGGTCTCATGATGTCCTTGCAACCACGTTGGTATGAGCATGCACACATTCCGCAGTTGTGGAAAATGGGGCAAGGCCATTAGCAGATGCTCCAATCCATGAATAATAGGTCTGTAGAAGGGAAAAGTGGTTGTATTTAAAATTCTAAGGCCTCCTTATATTTTGGGGTGACATTGGAAGCTGTATTGTAAAATTCCTAAGACTGAATTCAGGATCCAAGTCAAGAATATTCCAAAGAATACTCTGCAACCAAAGAATTCTGTCTCTTGAAATCTTGCCAAATACATTTTAAGTAGTTCTGTAATTTTCTTTCAATATACCTTAAAAATCTGGGAAACAAGTAATGGAATTTTGACCCATGAGCTTCCATAGATGTAAAAGAAGGCATTGGTCTCCACATTTCCATTGTACATCTTACTGGAATAAATTTTTATTGCTTCCCACACGCTGGGTGCTCACTGAAAGAACATTGCCAAAAAAAAGTTACACAAAGCACAGCAGAAGGGAAAATTGGATTGCACAAGGTCACCTACAAAATAAAATAAAACATTGGGTTGCTGTGACATATTGTTAAACCAGAATTCTGAGGAATAGATATATCATAGAGCGGGTTGAACTGTTATGTCAAGTGCGGGGTACATATTCCAGATCAACTCTTGCAAGTGACCAAGAAATGAGATGGCATTTTATGGCAAGATGTTTTGGTGTTGCAACAGAAGCCTGGATCTATTAGTTGCTGCTTTGCTGATTGAGTGGGTAAGTAGCACCTAAATGGTTACAATGATGATGCAGCATAACAAATTGTGCCTTTTTGTTACCATTGAGATCCAACCCAACACATGGTATTGTTGTGTGTGTATTGCGGGGTTTTCTTGGCAAGATTTGTTTAGAAGGGATTTGCTTTGCCATCCTCTGAGAATACGACTTGTCCAAGATCACCCAGTGGGTTTCCATGGCTGAACAGTGATTTGAATTCTGGTCTCCAGAGTCATAGTCCAGTGCTCAAACCACTACACTATACAGGCTCCCATTTACTTGTTGAGGAGATATTTGTGTAGTTTTGCCACTTGGATTGGAGAAGGTTGAAAAGAATCCTAGTGGAAGACTTGGTAAGAAGTTATATTACTTTTGTTTCCATGGCTGAGTGAGGATTCAAAACCTGGTCTCCAGAGTCTTAGTCCAACACTAAAACTGGTATGCCACACTGGCTCTCTTATTTTGAAGACTATCAAATTATACTGTAGAACATTAAAATCAGGTTCCTTCATTACTATGGTATTTCTGATTTCTATGTATGGGTGTGAAAGCAGGGAAGTGAAGAAAACTAACAAGAAGAGAATTGTAGTGGTGGAGGGGTGTTCTACAGTTACTATAGACTGCCAAAAGACAAGTAAATGGGTCTGAGGGCAAACAAACTGAGCTATAATACTTTGGACATATCATGGGATGATGTGACTCATTGGAAAAGACAATAATGTGGGGAAGCTGGAAGGCAGTGGAAAAAGAGGAAGACCACATAGGCAGACTGGCTCAGTGGCCAAACTTGAACAGGGGCTGTTATTTAAAGGATCTTTTAGTGTCCTCTCATTCATATGCTATAAGTAAAAACAGACTTGATGGCACATAACAACAAAAAAATGCTGAAGCAATTAAATAAATCATATATGGGGCAAGCAAAATCAGGCCCTAGGGCCACATGTGCCCACCTAAGGCTATTTGTGTTCCCTGAAAGTCACACATAGGCCACAGAAATGGCCCCTGGACCTACTGTAGTTTCCCCAACCCATCCTTCCTATGATTCGCCTGATCCCCATAAGAACCTCCAAGCATAGTCCTCAAGTGAGGAAGCTGTGGATCTTCAGATTTTATTTCATATAAGTGGCTATGAGCCCAGAGTGGACAGTTGTCAGGGATGCAGGAGGTCCAGCTACATTTGGAGGTCCACAGGCTCCTTATGCCATCTTGACTTTATTTCTGTCACTAGCTCATTCTGCCTCTCCTGCACCTTGGGGAGGAGTTAGGCTTCATTGTATAGCAAGGATTCAATGAATTTGCACATCTGGTTCTAAATTGTTAGGGAACAAACTAGGTCCAAATATCCATTTTTATAGGTGGTGTTTATGGGGGGATTCTAGATTGACAGGCTATAATTTTTCCTAAATCACCAAATATATATTACTCACAGTCCATGTTCACTCATGCTGTGTCCTTTTCCTTGATTTCATCTTCAAAACCATGCATGCTCCGAGCAAACAACATTGCTTTGCAAATGCTGCAAGTTGGTAATAGACCTGGTGCTTTCGAGCTGCCTCCAGTGATGCAGAGCTGTGAAAGTTCTGTTTGACTGGTCAGAAATACTAAAGTCATGCCGAGTTGTGTTTTTTTAAAGCATGCACAGAGAAATCAACCGCATTTCCTAGAATTAAATGACTACTGTGCTCTTGAACAGTTGCCCCTTGTGAGCTGTGGGCAAACTAAAATATATCATTATACCCTTTTGCTGCTTGCTGTGGGATTATAGCTGTGGCTGGAAAGTATTTTTTTAAGAGAGAAAGTGAGAGAAGGGGGGAAAGAAAAGTTGTAAAGAATGGCAACAGCTTTATGTATGCATCTGCTGTGTGATATTTCCTGCCGTTATTCTGTAACAAGATGCTAAGAAGGGGCCGCTTCTACATCGCAAACAATAGGAGTCTTTCTTGAAAGGTACCTTGTTAGCATTTCTCCTGCCACCTCAACCCCCCTTTCCTTTCCTAGACTCTAATGTTTAAGCTATCACAGCATCGTTGGCATTGACAGTTTTCACACTAATAAATGGTCCAAAAGCCTTGGAAATTCTAGGTGGTGATTTAAGAGTTATGAGGAATATAGCACTCTCTAATTTCACCGTTGCAGTTTCCTTGGATACAGAACATTTTTGCATACTGTTAAACAAGATGCTTTCTTGCTATAATCATTCCAATAAGTTCGAGTTTTGGAAGAGGAAACCTTGGGGGCGAAGACTGATGAACACTTCGTATGATCATCACTAGATAGGATAACGGGAAGAGAAGAGACTTAACATTGTCAATTAACCTGGGCAGCTTGCTCTGAGTTAAGTGTAGGCTTCTAAGCTGCTGGAGATATCTTGGATTTGTATTGAGGAAATACTTTGACATTGGGTACACAAATTGCGTTCCCGTTGAGATGAATGGGGTTAAATATTTGTGTAAGGGTTCTTGAAGAGGTTGTGATTTTTCTCATAGACTATTTTGCATACAGATGTTAGTTATTTTGACACTATTTCTGAGCTTAAATTGCAGATGGAGGTTTTCTGAAAATGAGTGGCTTGTGCTACTCTGGGTGGTCATCTTTCACAGGGATACTTTTATTTGTCTATTCCTGCATTGGCAAGCGGCTGGACTTGATGAGTGCTCCTCAAGGTGGTGGTCTTCCATTACATTGACTGCTGTTCCCTGCAGAATTTCCAAAAAAGAAAGAAGCAATTGTAGGCAGAGGGCACAAATATGGTGCAAGTCTCCAAAACATTGGGGAGGGGGAGGAACTGCTGGTCCCCCACATCACATAGCTTGAGAAGCTTTGATTTAAGACATATGATACAAAGTTCAAGATCCCAAGAGTTCTGCAGAATCGGAGCACATTGTAGGTGAATTGTCTCAACCAAGGAAGTCACAACTAGAGATGTGAAAGCCTGGAAAAATCATGGGAAAAAATAAGAAAAAAAATTGGGGGAGGGACTAGAAAAATACAGGGGGGAAAAAAACAGAAAACAAATTTTTTAAAAAACCTGAAAAATAAGGAAGAAAATCAATTATGGAATGTTTTACTTTAGCATGATTCAGGGGGGAAAAAACAATAAGAAAAATATTTCTAGTCACTGCCCTGAATTTACATGACCTGGGCAGGGTTGTTATTAGTAGGATTTCTTTGAGGTTTTTCACTTGTAAGGTCAGCATAACTCACCATAAGTTGATGTCAACTTTATGGTATTGTTGAGCCTGTGGATCACTGTTGGCTGTGGATTGTCATGCCCCGTATGGTTAAATGGCAGTGATGTGAATGCAAGGTCACCATTTTATAATAAACTGCAGCTCCCAGGAATCCATAGGATGGAGCCATGAAAGTTGAAATGGAGCCAAAGTGCTATGATTTTATAGTGTGAAAGGTCTCTTGGTACAACCATTCTAGTTGGACCTGAGGAACAGTTGAGGTTGTTGGATGCATTTAGCTTGGAGAAAAGAAGATTGAAATGTGGGATAAGAGCCATCTCTGAATATCTTAGGAGCTGTTGCTCACTGCTGATATAGAAGACAGGACAAATAGTTTCAAACGACAAGCAAAGAGATTCTCACTAAACATTAGGAAGAACTTCCTGAAGGTGAGAGTTGTACAACAACAGACCAGTCTGCTTTGGAGGGTTGTTGTTCAATGGAGGCTTTTAAACAAAGATTGGATGGCCAGCTCTTGAGCTACTCTAGCATTTGATTCCTGCTTTGGTGTGATATTTATGTATTTAAAATATTTATACTGTACCCTAGATCACAAAATATTTGGACAGTTTACAGTAAAATCAGTTTAAGAAGCATAAACTTAGAGTAGTCACAAGGTATAACAATACAAATAATATAAACATTCTGAAATTTAAACTACTGAATAATTTTAAAATTTCTTGTTAAAATAGTTGAAAATATGCATGTATATCAGTGTGGATGAAATAATAAAATGCTTTTATAAAAAAAAGCCAAATTTTTACTTGGGACAGAAAAGAAGCCAATATTGATGCCAGCCAGATCACCAAAGGGAACCCATGACTGGGGTGCCATCATAGAAAGGGGAGCTAGAATAGATTAGTCTTCAGATACCTTTCAACTTTAATGAGTCAGTAATTCTTTGTCAAGTGAGGTTTACTATCCCTATGTATAATTCCCATTGAAATCAGTCTTCAGCATAAACCCTAGTAGATCTATTTATACCAAATGTTTAAAAACTTATTTTCAAAATGGTAAGTTGGCAATAAGAGAATCGATAAATAAGCTGTTACCGGGTTGTTGTCATTTTCTTTTTATGCTAGAAAGACTTCTTGAGGTTCCTCTTATAAACACTTTTCTTCTAGACAAGCAATATATTTCCCAGATCATTTAATAAAATAAAGTCATTGTCTCAGTGGCACACAAAGCACAGATAATCCTACAATATCATTTGGACATAAATTCCTGGGACAGGTGCAAAATGGATCTCTTTGCAGCCTTCTTGGCTTTATTGAAATTCTGTTCATAAAGCTTTCAGCTTTCGAATGCCAAAAGCTGTTTCAAGCTTCTTTTTGAGAAAATGACATATAGAAATGTATTATGCCTACAGCAGTTATTCTTCTCAGGCGGAAGAGTTGGCTTCTTTTAAGAGAGGAGTGCTTTTCTGCAGAGGTTTCTAATATGACAAACTTGATTTAAAAAAAAAATCAAGTAAAATGGATGCTGAGTAGGCATTTCTGTGTCAGATCTTCACCATTCAAATACTGCTTACTAGCATCTGCTGCATTCATGAGTGATAGATAAGCCCCAGGGTAGGACTCAGATACTCCACAAAAACATTGGGTTTATCAAGTTGATGGTGGGTTAGCACTAAAAGCTTCAGAGTGTATTTTTTTGGAAGTGGAATGTTGTAAGACCTATTCTTTGCTCAGGATATATAGGCTGCAATCCTGTTGGTGTTATAAACATATGTGAGTTCTCTTATGCATATGGGTATGTGTTTGTTGGTTATGCAATTAATATACTCAGTTCATTGGTTGCATTAGTGAAGTTCTGCAAGTGTGACCATTTTACATGGAGTTGCACATTCTTAGATTGTGCAGAACTCCTGTGAATGTTCTCCATTGCACAGTGGGGTATAAACAGGCCACATTGGTAGATTCATTGTTGGTTGTACAATATCCTGCAGAAGGGTTATATCGGACACCTAGTATGAGTGTAGATTTGCCTTGTGCAAGCATGATGTAGAATCTTGGCCATAGTGTGTGGTGGCTTGTTTTGAGGAAGGAATGTCAAGTGGTCAACTTGTGGTCATGTTAGCAATCTTTTATTTGTCTCTGTAGACTTGTGTCTTCCCTTATTCTTTAATTCTTTAACCGTATAGTTAAGGGGATCATGAATCTTGAGAAACAGTACCTTACAACTGATATTTGTTGCCTTAGTGGTTTGAGTGTTGCACTGCAACTCTGGAGACCAGGGTTCGATTCCCTGCTCTGCCATGAAATCCACTGGGTGGATTCCTTAGGGAAGGCAATGGCAATCTTTTAATGTTTTTAAAAATAGCTTCATCTTTCAGGAGTATTTTGATTGTGTCTTCCTGCAATGTAGGGGGTTGGAGTGTATGAGTCTGGTGGTCTCTCCCAACTCTGTGACTCTACTCTACTCTACTCTACTCTACTCTACTCTACTCTACTCTATGTAGACATTGTAGAATCCCAGCCATTCATTATAGCCCTATCGTAATGAAGTCCACAATATGGTTGTAAATTGTAAAAGTCTGCGATGTTTCCCAGTTGCTGTGGGATTACAATTGAAGCTGTAAATGAGGACTTTTCTTTTTGTTGTTGTTCAAAGAAAGCTTAAAGGCCCATTTGTTCTTAGTTAAAAGTGTAGCTGATCTCCTAAATTCATGTAAAATTAAAGAAAAGAGGATTGCAGTGGGTGGCTTGCAAATGTTGAGGAAAACAGAAATGAGAATCATGGTGTGTATCTCTTTTTTTGGTCTGTTGATTCCAAAAGTTTGATGGAAGGGTGTTAACTTGTTTTGTAGGCAACAGGAGAAAGCTGATTTGAGATCAAAAGATACCTGAAGAAAAGTCCCTTTGGTCTTAGCTTTCTACAGGAGCAAACAAATTTAAATCCCAAAAATGCCTGCTAGTTCTCCCTGTTCTCCACAAGACATGAGCTAACCATAGCTCCAAAAGTATAATATCACAGGGATCCTCAGCTTCAATAATGTAGCTGTACATTTGGAGGAAGTTGTGAAATTACCAGTGTGGTTGCTAAGTGGCCATTGCAGAAATGTAGCTGGTATTATGATTACCTATTCTCAATTTCAATCATCAGTCATTTGGATTCAATCCAAAAATCTAGTAATCAGTGTGGTATCAAAATGTAATGTGACATGTTTGAAATATTGTCACTTATTGCAACTCTACTACTATGATCTTTATAGCATTTTCATTTAGCTGTTTTGTCTGTCCGTTTGGATTTGTTTCCAGATCATCTGTCACCAGTTGAAACTTTATTGTTTTCTTTTCCCAGAAACACTGAATCTCCATTTGTAGGTCTTGTTGTTTCATAATCTTCCTCTCTTTGTCTTCTATCATGCTGTCTCCAGGGATTGTCATCATGTTGTTGTTGTTGATGATGATGATGATGAGGAGGAGGAGGAGGATTTAGTTCAAAGGACCAAAGGGTTTGAAAGTGTAGTTTGGATGAACAGAATCATAGAATCATAGAATCGTAGAGTTGGAAGAGACCGCAAGGGCCATCCAGTCCAACCTCCTGCCATGCAGGAAATCACAATCAAAGCATCCCTGACAGATGGCCATCCAGCCTCTGTTTGAAGACCTCTAAGGAAGGAGACTCCACTACACTCTGAGGGAGTTTGTTCCACTATCGTACAGCCCTTACTGTCAGGAAGTTCCTCTTAATGTCTTTTCTTGTAGTTTGCATCCATTGTTCTGCGTTCTAGTCTCTGGAGCAGCAGAAAACAAGCTTGCTCCCTCCTCAACATGACAACATGACATATTTAAACAGGGCTATCATATCACCTCTTAACCTTCTCTTCTCCAGACTAAACATCCCCAGCTCCCTAAGTTGTTCCTCATAGGGCATAGTTTCCAGACTCTTCACCATTTTAGTCGTCCTCCTTTGGACATGCTCCAGTTTCACAATGTCCTTTTTTAATTGTGGTGCCCAGAACTGGACTCAGTATTCCAAGTGGGGCCTGACCAAAGCAGAACAGAGTGGCACTATTATTTCCCTTGATCTAGACACTATACTTCTATTGATGCAGCCTAAAATTGCATTGGTCTTGTTAGCTGCCGCATCGCACTGTTAATTCATGTTCAACTTATGGTCTACTTGGACTCCTAGATCCCTTTCACATGTAGTCTTGCTCAGTCAGGTGTCCCCCATCCTATATCTGTGCATTTCATTTTTCCGCCCTGTATTGAATTTCATTTTGTTAGCTTTGGCCCAGTTTTCTAGTCTGTTCAGGTCATTTTGAATCTTGATCCTGTAGAGAATGTTATCATGAAGAGAATGCACTTTGAAGTTATATAGATAGAGTCCATTTCATGTCTCTGGGTGCATGACATTGAATTGACTTACAGTAACTTCAGCTTTTGACAAGGACTTAAAATTCTACTAAATTTCCGTATGCTTTCACTAGACTCTGTAGGGTACTAAAAGTGAAGCTCCCAGGTGTTTACTTTGACGTTTTAAATTATTGATTTAGGGAGCCTGATCTTGGAACTTAAAAGGCCACCATTAGAATGCTAATGAGAAAGATTAGGAATCAGTGTCCTGGAATAGGGAGCTGGAATGATCTGAAGTTTCATCTAGTCAAATGGCCTTCAGTATGTTAAACCCATCTGATTTGAATATGTATTCCTTAGCAATCATTTTAGGAGTAACAGCTGGAATATCATATTTCTTGAACATTAGATGGCAGCGTTATATCAAGTCATATTATTTGACTGTCTTGCCCAGTATGGTTCATCCAAGGGATGATGGATACGTTGTTATCTAGCTGTTGTTGCACTACAACTCACATTATCCGTAGGCAATATAGCCAGTGGTAAAGGGTTGTACAGTCGGCCCTTCTTATACACGGATTTTTTATACACGGATTTAAGCATACACGGTTTGAAAATGTTCCAAAAAAGTATAAATTTACCTTGATGTTCCATTTTTTATTAGGGACACCATTTTGCTATGTCATTATATTTAATGGGACTTGAGCATACACGGATTTTGTTATACACGGGGGATCTTGGAACCAAACCCCAGTGTATAACAAGGATCCACTGTAGAAGCTGCGGTAGAAAAAACATACGATGGCTACATATTCCCCAACCTTGGTTGATTCTGACTGCCGTTGGTTCTCCAGAACAGAGAGAGTTCTGTCCTACCTTTGCTTGCTAACTAAGGCATGGTACAGACTGCGCAAAAGTGCTGTGCTGGTGCTGATTTTAGAGTTAGGAACCACGCAGCAACTTCACAGTCCCTAACCTGAATAAGGTGCCACCATTGTTATGTAAGCGCTGTGTGGTGTCTGCACGTCATCGCACAATCAGTGGCGCACTTGTCACGTCGCACCTTTGGCGCAAAAAGAACCCGGGTTTTCGGGGTTCTTTTTCCTGCAGAGGGAAGCCGCGCGATTTGGCGGCTGCAGCTTCCCTCCGGAGGAAATTAGGCCAGCAGCAGGCCGCCCTTTTTAGGCAGTCTGTCCCACACCTAGGAGAAGCTAGGAACTAAATCTGTGGAATTCTCTGGGCAAATTGTGTGTTTTACTGCTGAGCTATGATCATTTTTACTTAAATATATGCTTCCTTTATAATTTGCCAGTGTGCCTTCAAGTCGTTCCCAGCTAATGGCAACCCTAAGAAAACTGGTCATTGGCTTTTCTTGGCAAGATTTCTTTGGAAGGGATTTGCCATTGCCTTCCTCTGAGACTGAGAGAATTTCACTTGCCCAAGGTTATCCATTGGGTTGCCATGGCCGAACAGGAATTGGAATCCTGCCCTCCCAGAATCCTAGTCCAACACTTAAACTGCTATACCATGCTGTCTCTCTCCTACAATATTATATTCTCTCATTCTAAGAACAATGGTTTTGCATAATGTTGGAAAGAATTTAGAAAAGTGTAGATTCAGCACAGTGTAGTACCAATGATTTCCAAAACAGTCTAAAGAAACATTAAGGTCCTTAAAGTCATCCTTCGGCCACCTTAGTGGCTACTTCTAGGTGCTGGCAGTCTTTTTCTGGGGCTGTTTGAATAACTCCCTCCTTGCTGTCCTTCCATCACAGGCAAATACTTTTTTGTTCCCATCAACTTTTGAGAACTGATTTTTTAAAAATAAAAGCAAAAACTATTGTACTTTTGTTAACCACACTGTTTTTAAACTCTGAAGATTATTATGGGAAGTGATGGGGCATTTTAATGGGCATGATGGGTTCTGTCAGGCCTTTCAGCACTCTGTATG
>NC_056524.1:16369464-16488883 GCF_019175285.1 Sceloporus undulatus
AGTCCTTCACGGGGAGCGTGAACCCCGTTCAGGACAGGTGGAATTACCGCCATCCTGGACCAGGAGAAACCTATCACAAGTACTTCCGTTTCTCTGGTTCAGGCTGAGTCTGTTTTCCCTCATCCAGACCATACCGACTCCAGACAGGCCCGAGAGGAGAGAGACCTCCCCAGTCACTGCATCAGTCGGAGACCTAGAGAAGACTATTTGGGGTGTCATCAGCGTACTGATAACCCTGGTGCCCCATGTCTCCGGATGATCTCTCCCAGCGGTTTCATGTAAATGTTAAAAAGCATGGGAGACAGAATGGGCTCCTTGGGGACCCCAGATGTGGGGTCTCCTGTGGAGCACACCTCTCCCAGCTGCACCATCGGAACCTCCCAGAGAGGTAGGACCGGAACCACTGGAGTGCAGTGCCCCCGATTCCCACCTCCGCCAGGCGCTCCAGAAGGATACCATGGTCTATGGTATCGAGAGCCGCTGAGATGTCCAAAAGCACAACAGGGACACGCTACCCTGTCAATGCCCAGACAGAGATCATCGACCAAGGCGACATGGCGTCTCAACCGTAACCCGCCCGAAAGCCGGTTTTGAAATGGATCTAATAATCCGTTTCATCCAAGATTCAGTTGGAGCTGGATCGACAACCGCCCTCTCGATCACCTTACCAAAAATGGCAATAGCGAAACTGGCAAATAATTGTTATGCAACAGGGGGTCAAGGGAGGGCTTTTTAACAAAGGTTTTTATGGCCAATTTCAATTTAGCTGGAAATTGCCCATCCCTCAAAGATGTGTTAATAATCCGGTGTAACAGTAAAGTCACAGCCGGCCCCCTCGTGCCGCTAGCCAAGGGACAGGGATCGAGAGAGCATGTTGTCTTCCTAACACTCCGAAGGATCCTGTCCACATCCTCGGTACTAACAGACTCAAACTGATCCAGTATAACTGAGTCCAAGAAGCTCTGGTACCTCTGCTCTAGGTTCTGCTCTAATGCTGGGTTCAAGACCCTCGCTTATCTGAGAGGTTTTATCCGCGAAGAAGTTGTTAAATTGGTCACAGCAGGCCTTAGAAGGTGCAAGATCTGGTTCGGGGCAGGAGGGAGCTGGTTAGCTCCCTCACAACCCTGAAACTCTGCTGGGACGCGACTCCGCGGACGCGATCGAGCATCATAAATGAATTCTTGCTGCCCATATCGCCTCTCCGTAGTCCTCCAAGAGGTGGTCTAGAGAGCCTTGTCAGCTAAGCGTAGTGTTTCCGCCAGCAATACTCTAGCTGTCGCAGGACCCGCTTCCATGCCCGAGATCTTCCGTGTACCAGGCTTTCGTTTGGAAGCAGGCCTGAGAGGGCGCTTGGGAGCGATACTGTGTATAGCCCTAGAAAGACCGGTATTCCAGATACCAGTCAGGGCATCAACAGAGTCGCCGTCATTTCCAACCATTACCCCTCTAGGGCTTCTTGGAACTTTTGGGTTCCATCAGCCTTCAAGGGTGGACCATTTGAATAGGTCCCCACCCCCGGGAGGGATCTGGGTAGAAGCCTTGATCTTTGCTTCCACCAGGAAGTGATCCGTCCATGACAAGGGGGAAATATTAGATTTCCACCCACGGATTTTCCATGTCAGTACAAAAACCATATCGAGTGTATTACCCGCAGAATGCGTCGGACCCGAGACCAGTTGAGACAGGCCCATGGAAGTCATGGTATCCATGAATTCCCGAGCCGCACCGGATGGAACATAGTTTGGCCGGAAGGGGATGTTGAAATACACCACAGGACAAGTAGCCTGGGTGTTTCCAGCATCAGCTCCGAGACCAGCTGTGTGTCACTCGTTAAGGGAGTCTGTTAGCGCACGGGTGGCCGATACACCAACAAAAATCTCTAGACTGTCCCTGGCCTCCGAGTCAAGTAATACACTCGATGTAGGAAGTTTGACGAACATGGTTCCTGGAAAGAGGCAAGGTGTTCTTATGGATCAAAGCGACACCCCCTCTCGCCCACCTAACCTGGACTGGTCCTTACTGAAAACCCAGCAGGGAGGCCTGAGCCCACACAGCTTCCCCTTCAGCCCAAGCCAGGTCTCAGTAATGCAAGCCAGGTCACAGTTGTTATCCTCAAGCATATCATGAACAATGTGGGACTTATTCTTATGGACCTGGCATTGCCAGGAGCAGAGACAGGGTTTGTGGTATGGTTGGAATGACCCTCCAGGTCCTTTTGGTTAGGAGAGGGCCGGAAGGAGAGATAGATTAAACATCGATCTCGCCTTCCCCTGTAACTCCAGTCCGCACTCCTACCGCCATACCTTCCCTGCCCCACACTACCTCAATAGGAGCCCCGCGCTTGCTAGATGTTTATCCCCCACCTCCCATCCAAAACATATCCCCCAACCATACCCTCCTTCCTCCCCATGATGTAGCAATGATGGAAGGGGAAAAGATGACTCGATCATTCCCTGCTGCTTACTAGCACAAAGAAAAAGCACCCCTCCCAACAGGACGCAGTCCTTCCCACGCTGGCGTGGGGGCTGGGCTGGCGCTTCTCCGGGGGGGCGGTGGGCCGGCCTTTGAGGGAGCCGCTCCCACCAGTCCTCCCCCTTCTGAAAACGCCGCTCCAAGCGGCAAAGCAAAGTCCCTTTCCCTGCTGGGTGCTGGGCGCTCTTCCGGTGGCATGGGGGCTGGCGTGGCCGCTTCTCCGGGGGGCTGGTGGGTGGCCTTTTGAGGGAGCCGCTTCCCACAGCTACCAGCTCCTCCCCCTTCTGAAAACGCCGCTCCAAGCGGCAAAGCAACGGTAATCTTCAGCTCCTGGTCAATCCTGGGAGTCCCAAATGGGCCATCAATGTAGATTGAGTAACCTTAGGCAGGTCACTTTTTCTCAATTTAACATGTTGTTGTGTGCCTTCATGTTGTTTCCAATTTATGGGGACCCTAAAATGGCAACTTTGTTAAGAAGGGGTTTGGCTTTACCTTCTTTTGAGGCTGAGAGAGTGTGACTTGCCCAAGGTCACCTGGCGGGTTTCCATACCTGAGTGGGGATTTGGACCCTGGTCTCAGGAGTCCTAGTCCAGTGCTCAAACCACTACACCACACTGCCTGTTTCAGCTTGAAGGTATGGTGGAGGATGAAACAGGCTGTATTTCTGTTGCTCTTAGCTTCTTGGATGAAGAGCCAGATATGAATACAAACGTACTCAAGGAGTTTTAAAAAAGCTTGCCATTCACTGTAGGGGGCCTGGGTGTAGGTTGCTCCATCTGCTCATGCTGTGCGTAGTTTTTACTCGTGGGTGGAATTATGTCTGCTGCTGAAATAAACTCTCCCTATTTGAGGAGAAAGTCGTGTCCAGGGTGTATGACAAAAGTGCGTTGGATAGCATGCCCATTCAAGGAATGGAACAGATGGCATTCCCTTTCTCAAAGCCTACCTTATGCACCTGTGTAATCACAAAATTGCAAGAGACTTCAGGGATCATCTAGTTCTCCCAGTTGTGAGAAAAATGGCCTTGCATTGAAACAGTGGCTTCCATGTTACCGATGTGGTAAAACTACTCTAGGTTTTACTCCAGATTTTTAAGGAGCTACAGTCTATCCCATTTCCCTATATGAATCTGCCAGAGTCTTAAGATCCTTGGGGAAGAGCTTTCTCTTGATCCCATCAGCATCATCACAGTCCACTTTGCTGTGGACAGTAGACAGAGACTTCTCAGTGGCTGCTCCCAGCCTTTGGAATTCCCTTCCATAGGAGATTAAGCTGCCCCCCTTTCTGTTCTCCTTTTGTCAACTGGAAAAGATCTTTTAATTGAATAAGGCTTTTAATTATTGATTGGTTGCAGGAATCTTTTTGGCTCTGAGTGTGTCTGTGTATGTGCTCTATTTTTAGCTTTATTGTTCTGTATTTAAATCATTTTATACTTTTAAAATTGCAATGGTGTTTTAAGGTGATGATTGTTTAATTGTGTTTTAACTTTTTATTATTAGATTTACTTTATTTTTAGGCTTTGTAAGTCATCTTGGATTGCTTGCTATTAGGAAGGCAGCATATAAATACAATGAAATAAAATAAGCTACCCAAAGTGCTGAACCCTGACATGGAAGTCAATGGCCATCACTGAAGTCAAGCATAGTGTAGTGACTACCATTTGGGGTTTGGATTTCGGAGATCCCTGTTAAACACTGCCTTGAAGCTCACAAGAGAAGAGTCCAGTAAGTGCTGGCTTGTTGCTTGTCCTACTTACTCCTGTCTACATGAGGATAGATGTAGGGAAGCTTGTCAGTTTTGGTTGATCACATTTGGAAGTGAACCAGCCTCACTCACACTTTCTGAGCTTAAGGGGTGGGTTGGAACATAGTTGTCTTTCTAATTTCACACTTCTTCTACTTCTGTGACAAGTTACCAGAATGTATATAAAAATGTACATGAGATTGAGGAAAGAGTCTGCCCAATCGTGCAATTAGTAGGCTCTGGAACATTTCTCCAGTTGTTACTTGTACAATGGAACAGCACCATTGGATGTACTTTATATATTCATGTATATATCTAGAAACTTTACTCAAAAAATTGACTCAAAAAATCTGGGTCAATTTATCCATGGATTGATGGGTGAGAAAATAGTGGCGGCAGTGATGTGGCTCTTTGGGGCTTCCATTCAAAGGAGCACCGAGAAAGTAGTCGTTCTCCTGGAATGAACTAAGCCCTTGCTTTTCACCACTTTTCTCAAAGAAGGGAATACTTCCTTTTTAATATAAGAGTTAATACTGTACCTTAACTCTTGTCTTTTCATCCTTTTTGACATGTGAACATTTTCTTAGCCAGCACAGCTCTCGCACACATTCCTAACTCCCATCTCTCATTCTTCATCCTAACCTGAATCTAACTAATCTCTGTCTTTGACTAACTCTCCCAACATCTCTTAACTCCTATTCCCAACTGACTGTTAAATACATCAACACCTTACCATCTCAGAGGCAAGGAAATATGAGGCCTGCTCTGGTTATTCTCATAGCATCAACCCAAGGTTTATTGTGGCATCCAAACTGAGACAGTATATTCGAGCAAATCATCCTTTTCAGAATTTGAATATCAGTTTATGCTTCTTTGTCATGCAGTGCCAAGTTACTGTGGCCTCTCTCGCATCACCATTTGCTGTTGGTTTCTTGTAGCTGTTGGTTACATGTTGCTGATACACTGAGACAAGAAGATAGCCCTAAATTTCATCAATATGGTAATGAAGTATTTGTCTTGGACTTGAGAAATTTGCATTTACAAGGTGAATGACTGCAGAGCTTTCTAAGCACTCCAAGAGCCTAGTTTCTGTTGTCAGAGAAGTACTTGCCCCTAAACAAAGTCACCTTGACTAATGCTGTGCATGTTTGGAACATGACTTCCATTTTTAATTGCTATTTTAGTTCAAAAGAGAGTCCACTCCTATCCTCTTTAATTGACACCCGCGTAAATCTAAGTAGTTTCCTGCTTGAATGTTTCAAAAGCACAAACAAGCGCTTTATTTAGTAATTTTTTTGTTTTTAAATCAGAACAGTATATGAAGTTATTTTTGTTCATTTCCTTTCAGTTCTCGGTTGAATGATTGCCTCTTACTTCTGCTTGCTGAACATGCCACACCTGTTAAAAATAAATTCCAATGATCAGGAAACTGTGTAGAAAATATTAGTTCTTATTTAATCAGAGAATCTTGCCCAGCCCATAAAATCAGATAGATGAAGAAAGCCATCTAAGAGTAATTCTTACCTAAGCCTTGTTTTCAAGGAATAAGATACAGTATTATGTTATCCTTTGGCCAGTCTAAGAATGCACTTCTATGACCTGTTTGTGGGGTTTCATGACTTGAAGCATATAGTAAGTTTAATGACATCCAGTTAGTGGATGAATACTGGTTAGAAAAATTTACACCATGTGGATTGAGGGCCTTCCCTGAATCTCCCTCTCCCTTCCCTGCTTATGCTTCATGTCTTGGTGGTTAAAGCAGGTGATGTAATGGCTGCTGGTCCATGGTTTCATAACAGTGTTATCCAAAGAAAGGTGGGGATGAGCAGGGGGCCCACCAACTGTCAGCTTCACTTCACTTTAAATGTTGGGCAAATTAGCTTAAGTTTTGCAAGAGGCTGGATAATTTTAGGACCATTGGTACCTTTGTATACCAGTACTCACTGAGTAGGACTGCAAGTTTGGGTGAATTAAGAAGGTTTTATTTAGAAATAGACAAGAGTGCAATCAAACATACAATAGTAATGCAAAGAAACATGGCATTCAGAGTTAACTGAAAAGGAAATGGTATAGCAGAGTTTGAAGGGTGATAATTACCTGTCCAAAGAGTAGACCACACAGTTGGAGTAGCTCAAACTGAGGGTGGCACATGATTGGAAGAATTTCACTGTGCACATGGAGCAGAGACAGGGGGCCAACTGTGTGCAAAGGGGCTAGGTTTTGGAACCAATATTTATACCCGATAACTAGCCTCTAGGGGTATGTTTGATGACCTCTAGCAGTGTAGGAAAGACCTGATGGCTTTACCAGGAGTCAGCAATGGGATTCTGGTCTGGTTGATGGTGTTAACTTTAGGGTAACAAAAACAGTAATTGGGGAAACATGGCAGAGGGTGGGAAGAAAAAGCTGGTTTACTGCTTTGATGCAGTGAATCTTCCTTTGTCTCTTGCTGCAAGAGGAAATTCAAAAGGAGTCCTGGGCAAGGAAATTGTCAGCAAACCCATTTATTTTTCATGCTAGCATTACCCAGATCATACATATGTCTTTGAGGCTTTGCTCCTTTCTTATGGGAAATCCACCTTGTGTTCCAAAGGCCATTGTGATCTCTTAAGAACATCCTGGCTTCAGAAAGGAAGATGTGAAAATATAGAGACCGCAAATACAGCATGGGGTATGCAGGGTGTACTAATAGCAGGAAGGGTGATGTGGGCACTAGTAGTCAATTTTCAGTGGCAGCCTTGTGGCAGTCAAAGCCTGTGCTTCAACCCTGAAGCTTGGGAGATGATACTCAGCATGAAAGATTGGGGTTGCAACTTACAGGGTTTAATATTTGTCCAGCCTATCCAGCGTCACATTTAACCCTCTGTCATGATCCCAGCAGACATGATAGGAATGGGTTTCTTAGCTCCCCAAATTGCTAGGGCCAATAGAATCAAAGAGAAGGAGTAAACATTCTGAAAAAGCTGTATGTCTTGATAAAATGCACAGGAGAGTTGATCAGGGACTATTGATTAATGTGCGGTGTGGCTGAATATAGACTCTGGGGTTGCAGCTAAGGTGCTTTGTGGGAGTGTTATAAAATCATTGCAATAAATCGATTTCAGCTAGTGCTTAAAACTGGCAGCAGAGTTATAGAATTACACTCTGTTTAAAAGAATGAGACTGGCCCTGAAACCTTGCCATAAAAATTCTGCACAGCTTGTAGAAATTTCCCACTATATGCCACTGTTATCAGGAACATCCTCTTCCCCCTCTTCCTCCTCCATTCTTACCATTTGTGATCTTTTAAAGTCACTTTAAAATTACCAGCATACTGCCATTGGTGTCATATCTGTGTCTTTGCAGTCTGTAACTGTGGGAGTTCTTTAATGCTAAAGTCCATTAGCTTCTTATATGTAACAAGGTAATTGAGTAGCCAAGCTTCAAAGGACAATCAGGAATTCCTAACAAGGTGCTTTTTGACAAGAATCCTGCCCATTTTTTGTTCTTCAATATTTTGGTCAAGTATCCTTTTGTAAAGCAAATACAAAGGTCATGCTGTCTTGGTGAAATTTTGGATCTGCTTTGGGAACACGTACATGCACGAGATTTCTTAAAAGGGAGAATTTATCCAGGCAGAGAGTGTACAGTGTCCTCTTTGCCAAAATTTTTTTTAAAACTGACAAAATGTCCATCATTCTGATGGACAGATTAGCAGTGTCTTGACATTTTGCCACTCCAGGGGATTTTGCCAGTCATTTAAAATGATGGCAGCTGCCTACCACTGTATAAAAAAAGTACACTGTTCAGAATATATATGTGGGAGGGTAGGCTCAGTTTACAACAGGCATTAGCCCTGGCAGGCCTATAAAGTTACCCATGGATGCTTTTTGTGTGAATGAGGCTGCAGGTCATGACTTACGGCAACCCCATGAATTTCATAGTGTTTTCTTAAGCAAGGAATACTCAGAGGTGGTTTTGCCAGTTCCTTCCTAACCTTCCTAACCCTGCTTAGATGACCCAAATGACCATGAGCTGATCCTGATTAGCTTCTAAGATCAGACAGGATCTGGTTCCTTTAAGCTGTTTAGGCTGCCTTGTTGATGCCTTACCTGGACATACAATATATCATGGCAAACCTTGGAAGCTGCAGTATCTGCATCACTGGGTCGCCGTTGCTCAAACACTCTGAGCCATGGCTTTTGGACAGGTTTTGGTAATAACACAGCATGGTCTCAAGTTCTGGTCCCAAGTACATTTCTCCTTAGAGGCACATGAGAATCATACGATTATGTGAGAACGATAAGAGGTGCATTTGGGCTGAGGATATATCCTGGTCTGTACTTCTGATGACCTTAGTGGCTGGAGCTGGTTCCCGTCCTTTTTCTCAAATATTTTTTGTTACAACCCATTTACAGATATCTTGCATATGTGTAGCCCATAGCAAGAATTTCCAAAGCCATGTCCATGATTTACAGCTTACCGGGGGTTCAATTATTTTTTTCCTGGCCATCTGGGAATGCAAAGATGTGGCTGATCATTGCAAAACTATGTTAGTTAAAGTGGTGGTCTGCAAGACTGGTGCTGGTCTGTGAGCCATTGGCTGTTGGTCTGTAGTGAGTTTCCAACAGGCAAAGCCAATATAGATCCATTTAAACTATAGGAATAATGCAGTTTGCCACCACGTTAAGTGCTATAGGTCCTGTGAAGTCCTGGCATTTGTAGTCTTACAAGGTCTTTAGCTTTCTCTGCCAAATAGTGCTGGTGCCTCACAAAACTACAAATTCGACTATTTTGTAGGATGGAACCATGGCAGTTAAAAGTGGTGCCAAACTACATTATATCTACAGTGTAGATTCACCCTCAGATAATAACATGGCACAAATGTGATACCAGTCCTTGGCACATTGGGAACAATAATTGCCAGTGCACTGCACCAGGTTGTTTGAGATGCACTATAGTTTCTGGTTGATGGGCTTCTCTCAGCTTAGTAGAACACAGGTTGTGTGCAGGCTTCTGGTAAATTGTGGCAGAGTGTTCGAAGAATGCGACAGAATGCTGACTTTTTTTTATTATAATGCATAAACTTGGCTTGCTTTACACATGTTTTTCTATTTGTCACTAATAAATTGCCATCTTTTTTTCCTTTTAAGGATGAAAGAATGATGTGATGGAGATAAATATGGGCCATTGGTCAGGTCCTTTGGCCCCCGCATCTGGAGTAATCTTCTTGCTTGTCCAGCTTTGGGTGAATGTTTGCCATGGCATTCAAGGAACACTACCGCTTGGCTTCCACTTCACACATTCCATGTACAATGCCACAGTATATGAGAACTCTGCAGCACGGACTTATCTTAATAGTCAAAACAGAATGGGTATCACAATGGCAGACCTTTCCTGGGATATCAAATACAGAATAGTGTCTGGTGATGATGAAGGCTTTTTCAAAGCAGAGGAGGTTGTAATAGCTGATTTTTGTTTTCTTAGGATAAGAACTAAAGGTGGGAATTCTGCGATATTGAATAGAGAAATCCAAGACAACTATTTATTGGTAATAAAAGGTTCTGTACGTGGAGAAGACTTGGAAGCATGGACAAAAGTGAATGTTCAGGTTTTAGATATGAACGATTTGCGGCCTTTATTTTCACCCACCACCTACTCTGTAACAATAGCAGAAAGCACTCCTTTAAGGACTAGTATTGCACAAGTTACAGCAACGGATGCTGATATTGGTTCTAATGGTGAATTTTACTATTACTTTAAAAATAAAGTTGACCTTTTTGCTGTCCATCCAACAAGTGGAGTTATCTCCTTGAGTGGCCGGCTGAACTACGATGAGAAGAATCGCTATGACTTAGAAGTTCTGGCTGTGGACCGTGGAATGAAACTCTATGGTAACAATGGAGTAAGCAGCACTGCTAAACTTTACATACATATTGAACGCATTAATGAACATGCCCCAACTATCAGCGTAGTAACCCATGTTCCCTTCTCTTTGAACAAGGAGCCAACATATGCTATTGTTAATGTTGATGATCAAGATGAAGGTGCCAATGGTGAGATCGAATCTCTTTCAATTGTTGCTGGAGATTCCTTGGAACACTTCCAGTTGGCTAAAGAAGGTAGATGGATGAATGAGTACAAAATCAAAGAGAAAAAGCCTATTGATTGGGAAAATTTTCCATATGGTTACAATCTTACTCTCCAGGCAAAAGACAAAGGTTCTCCACAGAAGTTTTCAGCTGTGAAACTGGTCCATATTGCTAGTCCCAAGAGAGAAAGCAATCCAGTAAAATTTGAAAAGGAAATGTACGATGTAGCCATCAGTGAGTTCTCTCCCCCTGGAGTTGTTGTTGCTATTGTTAAACTAATCCCAGAAACCCAGGGGGAAGAATATGTATTATTACCTAGTGAGGATGCTGAATATTTTAAGATTAACCACAGGACAGGTCTGATTACCACCGCACACCCTCTAAAAATTGTTGACAAGGAATTTTATGATTTAGAAGTGGTAAACAAAGATGGTGACCTAAAAACGTCTGTTACAGTCAGGATAGAAGATGCCAATGATCACATCCCAGAATTTACACAGCCTTCATACAGTTCCTATGTCAATGAAAGCGTACCTGTAGGGACCACTATTTTGTCAGTTTCTGCTTTTGATAAGGACCGTGGGGAAAATGGCTACATCACATACAGCATTGCCAGTTTAAATTCACTCCCCTTTTCCATCAACCAATTTACTGGTGTTATTAGCACTTCTGAAGAACTGGACTTCGAGTCCTCCCCAGAGAGCTATAGGTTTATTGTGAGGGCTTCAGACTGGGGATCACCTTACCGCCATGAAAGTGAAGTTAATGTCACAATATATATAGGCAATGTAAACGACAACAAGCCATTGTTTGAAAAGGTGGCTTGTCAGGGTGTGATTTCATCTGACTTCCCTGTTGGTGGGCACATCACAGCTGTGTCTGCCATTGATATAGATGAGCTTGAACTTGTGAAATACAAAATAATTTCAGGTAACGAACTGGGTTTTTTCTATCTGAATCCCGATTCTGGAGTTTTACAACTTAAGAAGTCCCTGGTTAGTGCTGGCATCAAGAACAACAATTTTGGACTTAGGATAACGGCAACGGATGGGGAGAATTTTGCCGACTCCATGTTTGTTAACATTTCTGTGGTTCATGGAAAAGTGTCTTCCAAAACTTTTAGCTGCAGAGAAACAAGAGTTGCTCAGCGACTGGCTGAAAAATTGCTGAAAAAGGCAAAAGCCAATGTAAAATTGAATTCTGAAGATGGCTTCTTGGATTTTTATTCTGTGAATAGGCAGCCCCCTCATTTTGATAAATCATTTCCTAATGACGTATCAGTCAGGGAGGACCTTCCCGTTGGTGCTACTATATTTAGAATCAAGGCCTACGATGCTGATTCTGGCTTTAATGGGAAGGTGCTCTATACCATATCAGATGGTAATACAGACAGTTGCTTTAATCTTGAAATGGAGACAGGTCTGCTTAAGGTCCTTATACCCTTGGACCGTGAGAAAACAGAACTGTATCTCCTTAATATTACCATTTATGACTTGGGCACTCCCCAGAAGGCCACATGGAGATTACTTACCATAACTGTAGAGGATGCCAATGACAACAGGCCTGTATTTTTGCAAGAAAGCTATTCAGTTAGTATTTTGGAAAGTACTAGTATTGGTGTGGAGATTATTCAAGTTGAGGCCAGAGACCGAGATCTAGGGCCAAATGGGGAAGTGACATACTCCATATTAACAGACACACAGCAATTTGTTATCAACGGCTCCACAGGGATAATATACATAGCTGACCATTTAGACAGGGAATCCAAGGCAAATTATACACTAAAGATAGAAGCAAGAGACCAAGCCGAGAATGGGCACCAGCAGTTTTCTGTTGTGCCTCTAAACATATTTTTAGATGATGTCAATGATTGTTCTCCAGCTTTCATACCACCTAGCTATAGTGTGAAGGTCCTGGAAGATTTACCAGTTGGTACCGTCATAGCTTGGCTTGAAACACAAGATCCGGATCTTGGTCTTGGAGGACAAGTACGTTATTCTCTGGTGAACGATTACAATGGTAGATTTGAAATAGATAAAGCCAGTGGTGCTATCCGACTAAGCAAAGAACTTGACTACGAGAAGCAGCAGTTCTACAACTTAACTGTCAGAGCAAAGGATAAAGGGCGTCCGGTTTCTCTGTCTTCAGTTTCCTTTGTAGAAGTTGAAGTTGTGGATGTGAATGAAAATCTCTATACCCCTTATTTTTCTGACTTTGCTGTTATTGGATCAGTAAAGGAAAATTCACGCATTGGAACCAGTGTTTTGCAAGTGACCGCAAGGGATGATGATACTGGCAGGGATGGTGAGATCCAGTACTCCATCCGGGATGGCAGTGGGCTTGGCCGGTTTAACATAGATGAAGAAACTGGTAAGTTGTTCATTGTTTTCTTTTGTGCAGAAATGTTGCAAAACAGAACAAAAAACTTCACAAATGTCTTGGAGGTGATCTTAATATAGTCACTGTATATAGAAAAGGTGCTCAGTGTGCAGTGAGGCATGTCGTGTGTGCTTATTGCTCTTAAAGTGTGATGGAAATGTTCATTGAAATCCATGCTGTGTCATTTAAATGGGAGTCAGACTGGATAGCTCAATTGAAAATGTGCTTGGCAAAGTGTGTATGGATCTATATCTAGTCTGTTTGCTCTTTCCATCCTCCCCTTGTGGCTGATTAATCCACGTACAGGATCTGCTTCTCAGCAAGCATATACACATCACTCTTGCTGAGTCTGGCCATTCAATTTCCAGTGCTTGGGGTTAAAATTTTAGTCATTGGTCGGATCTCTCTCTCTCCCCCCCTCCCTCTAACCCCCTCCTTCCCTCCTCCATTTCCTTTTGCCTCTCACTCTCTCTGGTCTCCTCCAGATTGATCTAATAAATATGAATTCTTATGATATGGCTTTTTGGATTTTGCTAAATGTTACTACTTGTTGCTTTTGCATCAATTTTTCCATCCTTTTTGGGCGGGGGGGGGGGGGCTGTTTGTAGTGATTTCTTGAATTTGTTACTAGGCATGGTTTACTTGAGATGGTTTAATGGCTTGAAGGGCAAATTTCTCTCTCTCTTCTCTCTCTCTCTGTATGTATGTATGTATGTGTGTGTGTGTGTGTGGGTGTGTGTGGGTGTATACACACACACACACACACACACACACAAACTTACAGACTTGTAGTGCAAAAGTGCTAGATCACTGTTGTACTATAGTCCTATAACTCAGAAAGAATTTGTAAAAGAAAGTTGGAGAACAGAATGACAGTTCCATAATGTCCAAAACACACTGCAGAAATAATGCAGTTTGAGACCACTTTAAATGCCCTGGCTTAGTACTAGGGAATCCTGGGCAATGTAGTTTATTGTTGCACCAGACCTCTCTGACAGAGAAGACTAAACATCTCACATTTAGGACACAGCAGCTACGGGTCAGAGGTAGTGTCATGAGATAAGTATCACATAGCTGCTTTTTTCTGGATGTAATCGTGGTTTAAACGATGTGTGTAGTAATCTTAATAGAATCATGCAACTGCCTAGTTAGAAAGACTCTAAGGTTCATGTATTCCAATCCTTTGTCATGGAAGGAATCTACAGCTAAAATATCCCTGACAGATGTGCATTGAATCTCTGTTTAATGTCTTCCAATGAAGGAGAGTGACAGCCTTGAGAAGTGGTCTTTTCTATTGCCAAGTAGTTCCCTTCTTTATGTAGGAGAAAGCTTACATCCATTTTTGGATACAGGCACAAAGGTGTTCCAATAATACTATTTCATTCATACACACACACGTACGCACGCACACAAACAAACAGAAACACACACACACACACACATATCATTTAAAAGATGCTGTAACATGTGTGTGTGTGTGTGTGTGTGTGTGTGTGTGTGTGAAATATGTCACTCATTCTCTATGAACTTACCCATGCAGAAACTGCTTAGGTTTATCCGTTCTAGCAAAGATGTGAAAGTACAGACTTCATTTTGTCATTGCTATGCTCTTCCTGAAAAGGAAATGCTGGTTTATTTGCAACTCCATTACTGCCTGTATATTATGTAGTGATAACCATAAATTATGCGGGTCACTGTGATAGACAGTCACTGCACTCTTGACCCTATAAAAGAAATGAAGTCTAATAAAGCAAAATCAGGAGTTACGCAAAACAGGCTGTTAGTTGGGTGGAGCAAAGATTACCTTTCTTCATACTTTATTGTTCATGTTTTATTTGATGGAGTTTTTGTATTATTATTCATGGTTTAAAAAAAGAAATAGAAAGCAGCATTTATTACTGGAGAAGCTTAGTATAGAAGCAAGCTGTGTTTGAACTTCATGCTTGTATTAGGTATGTGTGTGTATCTGTGTATATTTTAATGGGAAAGACATTAAATGTATTCATTTTCCAGAGATGATTAAGGGTCTGACGGCTTTCAGAGATTTAAATTGCAGCCTCACTGCCATTAGGAAACATTATCAAAACCAGGGAAAGGAGGAGCGGAGGGATGCGGCCATATGATAAAATTGCAGTTCAACAAGCTGGTTGTTTAAGTATCTAATAGCTGCTGGCATTAACAGGGCCAGCTGTGACATTCGATTAAGTGAGGAAATTAGAAAGCATTACTTTGCATTTTTAAGAAATTTCATTAAGAGCTGCCTTCTCACAAAGCTCTGCCCTGAAACAAGGAGAAGATCCAGGGGCATGAACTCCCTACCTCTGTTCCTTTTGAGTTCTTCTCTTTTGTCAAAGAAGTGAATGAATGCTTTTAAAAGGTGAAGATCTACTGTATAAAACTTGGCAGCATTAGAAATCATTGGGAAATTGCTTGAGTTCCTTGCAGGCCCAGTGGAAAGGTCAGAAGTTGGCTTCTGGTTGTATATTTTGTTCATTATAAACTTTCCCTTCCACCACTGGAGCTGGATTTTCTTGGTATTGCTGGCACCAATCTCTGAGTGCGGCACAAAAGATGGTCATAAAGAGTAGTTTAACAAAAGAAAGGTGGGAGACAGATTTTACATGCAAGCTCAGATCAGCAGGTAAAGATAAGTGAAGTGGAGAGTAGTCTGTACTGCACTGGGATTTTGTTTTATGACAACCATATGATACGGTCTCCATAAGTCAGAAATGACTTCAAGGCATCAAACAATTAGAAATTGTGCTAAACAGGTAAGTGTACATGGGAAGAAATAGGCATACTCAGGCTGCATCTGCACTGCACAAATAAACCAGTTTGACACCACTTTAACGGTCATACTCAATGCTACTTTTTAACCATCTTTTACTGTTTAATTTTATAGTTGGGAGGGAGGGTTGGGCTGGGGTCTTCTGGGGCTTGTTGTTTTTATTGTTGTATATTGTATTCACTTTGCTGTTACCCGCCTCGATCCTCAAAGCGGAAGACACAGGATATAAATAAATATTTATTATTATTATTATTATTATTATTAAGTTAATTTGTTAAAAATTGCCAAAAATAACTACCAATGATAAAAACAACAACCAACAACTCCTGCAGGATCTGTGCTAAGGAGAAATTTTTAAAAGCAGTGAACAAACATATGAGCTTCCAAATAATTGCACTGCAGCAGGAGCCTCCATACAATTTGATATGTCTCGCTATGTAGCAGGATAGTTAAGGCAGTACAAAGACAGGTGTGTGTGTGTGTGTACACACACACACACACACATATATAAACACCTGTCTTATACACACACACACACACACACACACACACACAAAACACACACCTGTCTTTGTACTGCCTTAACCATCCTGCTACATAGAGAGAGGATGGTTGTTAAAGCACAAGATGTCTGTTTCTATTAATTTAAACTGTTTAATCATACATTGGTATTCCATGCTGATTATGAAAGCCAGATATTGTTGTATTCACTCATGGGTCTGGTGTTTTTTGTTTTGTTTTGTTTTTAAGACAGTGAAAACATTTAAAGGGCTCTTTGAGCTGCAGTCTTGACACTCAAATTGTATAAAGGCAGCATAGTTAACAACTACACAATCCAAATGTTTAGCTCTGGATGACAAAGCCTTTTGATGAGTTTTGTTTGAAAACCACTGGCAATAGGGACAGAGACAGCTTTAATTTTGGAGTTTAGACTCTGGAAAAAAAGAAGATGAGCATGTACATATGCTGCACACAGGCCTTGTCAGACTGGCAAAAATTCAGGAAAGATCATACAGAGGGATCAATGATCTATAGAGGAGATTTTGAGATTTGAGACTCTCTAGTTTAGGAAAAAAGATGACCAGAAGCCAAACTACTTACATTATTTCTCTAAGGGATTTTTTTGCTTTCCCTGCTTTCCCCCCTTTTCCTCTTGCACATAGGAGAATAAGATGATTTGTATCAGGGGGTACATTTATCATGATGTACATTTAATACATCCATCCCTAGCATCAATAATATATAGGTCATTTGGTTAACTCCTGTCCTGCCTATGCTCTTTTATAGTTGTGGGATTTAAGTGGTTTTTGCATTACACAATTAAAGCATTTTCATACACTTAATTCTCAAGGCTGTATCCCATACAGTCATTGGATTTGTAGTTTTCTGATGTACTAGAGCTCTCTGGCAAAGAAGTTTTAAGTCCCTCACCAAACTTCAAATCCCATGAGGCTAGTTTATGATGGGAGCGTGGTAGTTAAAGTGGTATCAAATTGCTATAACCACGTAGTATGAAAAAAATCTTAGGGGGGAAAAAGGCTTCCTTTGCCAACCCACAGACAGCCAACGTTGCTGATCAAATTGTGACTGGTAATATATTTTAAAAAGCATTAAGCCTCCTTTCCCATGATAACAATCAGACTCTTCAACTGTTAAAAATAAACAAATAAAGTGATTTAGGGGCTTGACAGACTGCCCCAAAAGGGCAGGCTGGAGTCACCCGTTTTTACTCCTGACGGACGCTGCACTAACCAAACAGCATGGCCTCCGTCAGGACTAAAAAACCCCCACTGAAAGTGGGTTCTTTTTAGTCTCCGTGGCTGATGCCATGAATGAGCCAATGCCGCACTGGTGCCACAACATTTAGATGCTGTGTCACGCTTGCATCATCATGGCAGCCTCCTTGTGGACGGGGCCATGCCATGATGGTGCCGCCGCCATGAGGTAGGGCTTGAGAGCATGCGGTCACTCCACAATCCCAAGTCCTAAAATTGGCCCCAGACTGCTGCTTTCTGGCAATCTGTACCGGGCCCTAGCTTCTAGATATGTCTTTAAACCACCGTGCAATTTGTATGTAAAATGGGGCATAAAGAAAGGCTGATACAATACCAGAATTTGAGGACCTCTTCACACGGAATGGCATTTGGTAATACACGGAGCTATGTTACCATGTTGAACACCAGTTGAAGAGTAGACAAATCCATACAAGAGAGGGTATCTATGCCTACTTGTGATGACGGCTATACACTTCTTGCAAGATTAGTGCAAGTTTGCTTTTGAACTGTGTCACTGTGGAGCAACAGTGAGAAATGGCTGTTAAACTCTTGCCTTTCCTAGGCATGTTGTTTTCCATTGTGGAGAGCAGAATCTTGGATTTTCTTGCCTATTGCTCAAGTGGAGGATCATCTTAAATTCTTAAAACATATTTAAGTTTGATGTGCACACCTAGTTTCCTTTGAAAGTTATTTTAGAGATTCTTCTCCAAAACAAGATTTCACCAAAGGCAACCAGAGAGGCTTTTATTCATGTTCAGTGTCCTTCTAAAACGTGGATGGTGAGAACAAGAATGAAGGCCCTTTTGCTTGCAGCACCCATTATCTGGAACATAGTTGTCCAGGAAAGTAATACAGCTCCATACCTGAGGGCCAGAACTCGGTGACAGAATACCTATTTTGCATGAAAAAAACATTCCAGGTAAAAATCCCATTATCTCCAGGTATAAATAGTAAAAAGGCCCAGAGAACAGCAGAATAACATGTGCAGATAAGACACTAAAAATGCAGAGGAACATGTAACCGTCCAGATGTTGGATTATGAATTCTCATGACTCACCACCTCTGGCTGTGCTGTTTAGGGCTTTGGGAGGTTCTGATTACCCCCCCCCCCCCCACCACCACTACATTCAGAATACTGAACTTTCTATATATGCTCACTTCGTATAGGTTCTGATGGAATCCATAGAATCATAGAATCATAGAGCTGGAAGAGACTGCAAGGGCCATCCAGTCCAACCCCCTGCCATGCAGGAAATCCAAATCAAAGCATCCCCGACAGATGGCCATCCAACCTCCGTTTGAAGACCTCCAAGGAGGGAGACTCCACTACACTCCGAGGGAGGAGTTTGTTCCACTGTCGAACAGCCCTTACTGTCAGGAAGTTCTTCCTAATGTTGAGCTGGGATCTCTTTTCCTGCAGCTAGCATCCATTGCTCTGAGTCCTAGTCTCTGGAGCAGCAGAAAACAAGCTTGCTCCTTCCTCAATATGACATCCCTTCAAATATTTAAACAGGGCGATCATATCACCTCTTAACCTTCTTTTCTCCAGGCTAAACATACCCAGCTCCCTAAGTTGTTCCTCATAGGGCATGGTTTCCAGACCCTTCACCATTTTAGTCGCCCTCCTTTGGATACGCTCCAGTTTCTCAATGTCCTTTTTGAATTGTGGCGCCCAGAACTGGACACAATATTCCAGGTGGGGCCTGACCAGAGCAGAATATTGCAGGGGGGACGGGGGGGGGGGGACACACTTTTTTTAGGACATTTTTTGGACTCCCAGGTCATTCAACAGGTTTCCAAAGAACTTTATAAGGCTCTTAGACATCACTGTTGAACTGGGAATGAGGTCAAGAACACTCTTCAGAGTGGTGGTCCATGGACCAGTACTTGTCCCTGGAAGATTTCCATTAAACCTGTACAATTGCAGACAAAGGGAACAAATATGGAACCAGTCATTGCGATGTTAGCATAGCAAAGGAAATTTCTGGTCCCCCACTGTCAGAACTAGTGATAACCATCCCCAGACTCAGTCAATTAGGTTTCTGCTGAAAGCTTTATTGAGAAGTCAGAAAGATCCATCTTTAGAAAGAACTAAAAGCTCAGTACACATACATCAAATAAAAGCAATTGAAAAGCCTCAACTCCATCCCACAAAACTGGTGGTCTAAACATACAAATTTCTCAAAACAATTACTTCTTCATTTGTTTTCCCTTTCTTCCACGGAGAAATTGAGCCTGGTTGTGCTAACGGCCACCGCTGGTGATAACCGAGACTTTCAAAAGCTTCTAAAAGGATAAACATTCACACACATTCCTTTACCAGATACTCAACAGACCCAATTAATTTAAGTCCTCTCTGTGATGCTGTTTTAACCTAGGCAGTTAACATATTTTAAAACATAAGGATCACACGTTTTTATATCTATTCATCAAACCCATATAACCATACTTAGCCCACAGAATATACTAGGATATCTCAGTTATATTTTTTCTATTAACTCTATTATTAGTCTAAGTGTCTTGGTTTCTCTGTTCTTTGAGTAGGCATTGATGGTCTTAACCAATTTGTTCCATATAGCACAAATCTTTGTTAATAACCAGGCACGTATAAAACAACCAAATATAATATACACCTATATAATTAAACATAACAACAAAACAAACAAATCCAAAAGCATATTAATATCCCCTTATATAAGTGTCTCCACTATGAATAACCCATTGTCCATTAGTATATAGCACACCACATACCTGCAAATCATGCTCTAAATAACCTAGCATATAACATAACCCTTCTATAACATTATACTTAATCATAACAGTCAAAACAAAATCATGGCAGGATTAACCCAGTCCTGACACCCATATCAGATGGTTTGAGATCCAGAAGACATTCAACGGTGCTCTGCAGTTGCATATTTTGGAGTGTTGAAGGCAGTCTTAAAGGGGGTCTAGTCAACTGTTTGTGATCTTCTTGTTTAGCAATCCTTGCTAAAACTTACAAGGAATCCCTTAATTCTTTTAAAGATAGTTCAGAACCATCAGATTAGAGTATTGTTCTTCTGAAAATTCTCCATTGGCAAGTAGTGAATACTGAGTTTGATCAATTCAGCTTTAATAGATAAAGATAACAGGAGGACGTATATTAAGATGGTGGCAGCTTTAGCATTACTAAACAATAAATCAGTCATAAAAACATAACTTGGATTAATTGCTGAGGACAGAAAAAGTCAATGTATTTGTGTATGGCTCCTTAGTCATGGGTTAGGAAGCGACCTTGGCTATATTGGCTTTGTTTATTGTTTTTCTGAAAACGTGTGAAGGTAAGCAAAATTGTGATGGGAAGACAAACAAATTAACAGTTTGGTGATATTGTTACTTCCATCATGATAACATGAAACTTCCAATAACCAAACTATTCATCACTGGTATTTGCTTCATGTGACGTTCAGGTCTCGGGTAATAAATTGTGAAACGAACAAATGTGAATTTCCCCTCTTTCAAAGCCCGCCAAGACCGTTTTCATATGTTACCCTGTTCTTCATAGAGGTTACCAGTGGGTGGGGAAGGCCAGATCAGTCCTGTTTCCTATTTGTGCCAGTTTGATGTGTTTTCCTGTTTCTGAATCAACCTGCAAAGCAAATAAAGGGGGAGGGGGGAAAGGAATGTGCACATTTCTTAACACATATTTTCACAAAATAATCTTTTTGTCCTTTTATCTCAAAGTTCACATTCTATACTAAAATGTGATTTTGGTCATATCTTGATGATTGTTTAATTGATGCTAGTCTTGCAGAATTCAGATAGGTGAGCACAATGGATAATTGTTTTCTGATCTATGTTTTAGTCTGGTAAATGGCAATCAGGTTGGTTTACTTAGACCAGGGATGAACAACTGTGTCCAGTTCTCTTCTTGGCAGGCCAACCCCATCCCACCCCAGCAACCCAAGATACAACCATTTTCCTCTACAGTAACATGGTGACTTGAACCAGTGTGGTATAATTGTTTGAGCACTGGACTGCAACTCTGGAGACCAGGATTTCAAATCCCTGCTTTCCCTTGGAGACCCACTGGCTGACTTTGGGCATGTCATGCTCTCTCAACTTCAGAGGAAGGCAAAAGCAACCCTTCTCTGAACAGACCTTACCAAGAAAACTGCATGATAGGGTCACCATGGGTCAGAAATGACTTAGTGGGGACATAGCAACAATAAAATGGCATCAGGAAATGGCATTCCATTAGTTTCTGCTGACAATTTGGTGAGGGTCTGCAGAGAAAAACAAAGATAGAATGGGCCCTTGGCGCATACACACACACACAACATGCTTATATAAAATAGAATAGTAAAATGGTGTCCCATATTGAGGTTTGCTCTCTCTCTCTCTGATTGTTTTCATACTGTGGTTTGTTGAATCATTGGATGCAGAACTCATGGATATGGAGGGCTGACTGTACTTTGGGTGCTATACAGGATTCTCGTGTGCTTGTGGGGTGGGGTATTTTGTGTGTTTTCACCCCTGGATGGATTTCTTTATGGCTGGGGGCAAAAAATGACTGAAAATCTTGGAACGGTTTTGGGGGGACTGGTAGGGGGCAAACTTATGACAACATTTAAACTGCTGTCTTCTGCAAATGCCTTGCTTCTCTTTGTTTTTCCATGTGCATCAAAGAAGATTGCTTTTGCTGGAGGAAGAAGCTGTCAATATGTATATGGATCCGGCTGGGAGAAATTTGGACAGAGAGCTGGGGCTGTGACTGCTGCCAGAATAAGAATGTGAAAAATTCCATATTGAACTATCAGTCTCAGAAACGTGTAGGGGTAGCTATGTTGGCCATTTAGTAAATTCAAACAAAAACCCACCAAACAGTGATACTCTTCTAGAATATGGCCACATAGCCCGAAAACTCCACAAAAAACTATGGATGCCAACCATGAAAGCCTTCGACTCCACAGTGATACCTTTATTGGCCATTGCACAATACACTTGTTGCAAGCTTTCAAAGCTCCACTGGCTAGAGATGTTAGTAAGATGCCTACATTTTGTTGTTTCTGTCCTTAGTTAAGATAGTATAGGGCTGGCCCCTCCTCCTTTGGGCATGCGGCAATTGGGCAAAGTCCAGGAAATGTAAAGTCCATTTGCATATCAGCAAGGACACCTCTTTAGGCAGAGGACAATGGAATCCTCAAGAAGTCTCCATGTTTTTGCATCAGGAACATTTTTGTAGGTGCTGAGCTAAAACATGTCAATCTGGTCTAAATTCGAGAAGAAAAAAAACGTTTTGCCTTGGTTTAAGATCACAGTTTCCTGGCTCACTCATCAGGGTTCCCTTGTTGCAGCTACAATGTGGTATCTCACAAGCCAGAAAACCTATGGTAGGTAGCCATGACAGTTGGAGGATATGAGGATTTGTAGTTCTAAAATATGTTGTAACTGGTGTTGTAAGCCATTTGGGTCCTGCAGTGGGAGAATAGGTCCTTGACACTTGAACACACCTTTGGATAGTAAACTGGGGGCCCACATGCATTACTTGAATCAGCACTGTTAAGATGGCAGGGTGTTGTTGATGTAAGTGGGTTTGATTTGAAATGTTTTATACTGTTAATCTTTCCTTCAGTATAAAAAGAACAATGTCTTCTTAAGTGAAGAATTGCTAGAAATTGTAGGAACTCAAGGTGGAACATTACATGATAGGAAATTGGGAGGAACAAGTCTTCTGGATTCACCTAGTGGTTTGATCACACAATTCCATGATATTAATAAATGTTTGAAGTAGGCTTGTAAGCTGAAAAGAGGACAGGGAATGAACCTCTGTTGTAGGGATAAAAATATTTGCTTGTTTAATCCTTCTCTTTAGGAATGAATACTTTCAAAAGTTTTCTCCTTGCTGAGATTGCGTGAGGGTTTTTTAATTTTATTTTATTTTGGTCTGTTTTTTCAGTCTTTGGTGAAAAAATTGTACCAAAAATTCATTTTGCAAAATTGTTTTTTATAAAACCCTAAATTATTTGGTGTAATGTTTTTATTTTTTGCAAAAAAATAAAAAGTCCTGGGTTACCGACAAATCTCACAGTCATTGCCTGTTTTCTTGGCATGTTTTCTCACTCTTTTAAAGCTAGGGACACCTTTTCTCATCAAGGACAGGAAATTTTTCCTTGAGTTTTCTTTACATCCCTGTTTGGTTGTATTTCAGATTTAGCTTGTGCAGGGAATCCAAAACTCCATTGAAAGACCAACAGAACCCCTCTTTCTGCTACATTTACCTCTCAGGGAGATGAGAAGAGCAAATGAATTACTGGAGACAAGTTGCATCTCATTTCAGTCCTCCCCTATACCTTTGGAAGTAGTGCACACATTTGAGTTGAAGGATACTTTCATTTATCATTACCGTTTGAAAGAGTTTGATAAATATGTATGTTTTGCCACTTCTAGGTTAGTGTTTTCTTGCAAAGAAAATGAAATAAAAATGAAGGGGGAGAAAAATCCCCATCAGCACTACCGTTGATATTTTTTTTACTCCCATTTTTATGAAGAGGTGTCTTATCTTGAGCGCTGATCTATTGAGGAGTCACCTGTGCAATTCGCTTGGGTTTATATTAAATTCCGAGCTAGTGGTACATGGTATGCGAGCTATAAATAGATGCCTGGATTTGATGTTGAGCTGAGCAGTTTTTAATTACCCCAGTATATAACCTTTCTATATAGCCAGCTGCTACTGGATCCCAAGCACAGCCAGTTGCAGCTGGGGAACATTTTGAAATACTTCATTGCATCAGCTCCCCTTGCTTTCATTTTGGGAGTAATTGTTAAAGGCTCACTGGTCTATGAGCGAGTGCACATAATTCATTTCAGCATTATTATTTTTGTTATTGTTATAGGATGGTCTCTTGGGGTATCTTCAAAAGGTGGACTGGAATCACGCCAGGAAGGGTTGGGCTGAGGCTCTCTGTTGGATGCGAACACAGTTAAGTAAGTTAAGGTGATAATGCTTAGGAAATGATGAGCTTTAACAAATACTAAAAAATTAACCTGGAGAATAAGGCTTAAAACCTCTTGGTCCACTATGCTTGCACTGTTTACGGGGTTCACAAAATCTGGTTCTGAGCAGTTTATTTCTCCTAGTCACCTTCCTCCTGCCAGCATAGATATACTGTAGTAGAGCACCAACAGGCCTCTGACCTCAGAAATACTTCATAGCAAGCCAACGTGATGACACATCCATATTTTCATATTAAGAGTGTTTCAGGGCTTAATGTGTTACACTTTGCATTACAGGTTGAGCTTATTTGAACAGTATGAGTCTGGGACCATACTAAAACATGGAAACAAAGGTGGAGAAATGTTTAGGATACTCTATTCCTTAGACACAGGAGATAGCACTCTTGCTCATCACCATACTGAAAACCTGTGTTATATGGAACCAGGACATTTGTTAGCAGAGACTGGTATAATTTGCAATCCTCTCCCTTGGCTCCCCTGTCTTCCCCTGAACAATATATGGTTGAAAGATTATTCAGATTATGCAGATTATTTGGGAGCAGCTTGGTCTTGAATGGGCAAGAACTCTTGCCTTTGCCTAAGACTTGCTTCAGGCAGAGATGAAACTGGTAAAGCAAGTTTGAACAACACATTTTTTTGGACTCTTGTTGGATATATAGCTGTGGAGCCTGGAGTTCAAAACTTGCCATTATACCGCTGTCTAAAACTATTCTGTGTATCCAGTTTATGACCATCCAAATTGAAGTCTTGAATCCTATTGAGGTCTTGCACATACATAACGTCCTCTGTGGAGGCCATTCTTTGTCCAGGGTGGTTCACAATTGTTGAAGAAGAGTTGTACATACAGTGCCATTTATTGTGAGAGTTGAATATGTACTTTTGGATTGTGCAATTTCCCTGTTCATTAAGGAGGCAGCATTGTGGAACCACCATGTAGCTCCATGAGAGCAAAGTTAAGCTCAATCTCTTTAATGTTGGGCCTTGGCTGCAACATTATGTGGATAAGAATGGAAAGAATATTCTAAAATATTTGAGAAACCCTGATTAGAAGAATCTTGGACTGATCAGAATCTTTCCACTTTGTGACTTATTTTGCACAAAGTTTACATGTGGTTATTTTGCACAGAAAAATGCACACATGGTTGATTTGCATAGAATGCAGAATTTTTTTGCTGTGCAAGAATTTCTTTGTAGGAATTTACATTTCTTCATTGAATTGTTATCCCTCCCCCTGCCCCACACACACCAAAAAATGCTAATTCCTGTGCCAAAATCCTGTTTTTCTGAACTAAATGATCACATGTAACTTTTGGGCAGAATAAGTCTCAAATTAGAAATAGGCTTCCAAAACATTTTAAAAAGAAAACTATGGCGGGGTACAAACCGCCGCTTTGCGGCGCTCCCCCGCCGCCGCCATTTGCTCTGCGCGGGAGCCGCAGCAGCCAAACCGCGCGACTCCCGCGCGGAGCAAAATAGAAGCTCCATTTCGGAGCTTCTTCTTGCGGCGCCTCTATGACGTCGCGAGGCGCCTGGCGCGGACTCGCGACGTCATAGGCGCCGCGACACGTCTGGACGCTATGCGTCCAGTACGTAAAGATGGCGGCGCCCATGTAGAAGGTGCGCCGCCATCTTGTACGTATAGGATACGTACTAGGGTTAGGGGGGTGCGGAAGCCTATACGTACTATATGGCGGTGTGTATCCCGCCTATGTGGTTTTCAAATACTTTCTCAAAGTCAGGGGGAAATGCTGAAATTATTCATTTCTAATAAACAGTTGGAGAAGAGGAACTACATCCTTGAGTCTGCAAGACCTGAGCAGGACTGTTGATAGGATGACTTGTAGGTCTCTCATTCATGGGGTCGCTGTAAGTCAAAGTCAGCTTGATGGCAGTTAACAACAAACCTTTGAGATGATTCTTTGTGCAGAATTATATCCCTAATTCTGAAAACAAACATTATAGGTGAAAAAAAAGTAAACAAACCAAAGCAAAAGAAGAAGAAAATGCCAGTTCAGTTGTGATGCTGCAGCATGCTGACCAGCAAAAATTGCTAAGGATTTAGGCAGTGTCTTGGTCCACCTCCTCCTCCAACCTTGCTTCTTTGTTGCTATTTATGCTGTTTTTAACTCCATCCTCATTCCTCAAATGCACCATACACTGAGCCAGGCAGGCTGGATTCTCTTGTAGCCACCTGCTTTTATAACCTTCCATGCTAACATATGATGCTAGCAATATTGAGTTGTCAACGGCCCACACTTCAGCTTATGTTATGAACAATTATTTCCCTTTTTGTGTTGACATGCTTCATTGGAACAAGGTGTGTAGTTCTTGTACTGGCTAAGTACAAACCAATCAATATAGTCTGGGCTTATCCCTCTCTTCTCCTGTCTTCTGACTAGGGAGTTTCTTTGAACTGTTTTACACCTCTGTAGGTGAAGCAAAGAAAAACAAGGATCAAGGCTAAGGCTAGTGCTGAATTCATTTCTTGTCATCAAGACCTGTACTTTCAACCTGTACTGTTGACCTTAGTTAAACATCATTGTTTAGAATGCGTCAGGGACAGAGATCAGGAACCATAGCAAACTATTCCCCAAATCAGTGTGTGTGTGTGGGGGGGGGATCTCTTTATAAAGAGTACTCTGCTAAGGAGGTGTTTGAATTGGTGGCTGAGTAAGATATCTGGTCTTTGTAGATAAAGGAAAACAAATCCATAGCTCTTTGGAACTGATAGGATTTGCAAAATGCATTATTTAAAACACTCCCAGCAACATTGATTTATGGGACCTGTCTCAGAAGGCTGTGTTATTTATGGAATGAGAGATGTCAGAGGGGGCAAGTTGTATCTAAAGAGGGGGGGGGGACTGGAGGTTGCAGTGCCAGGCAATTTATTTTTAAGATAAAGCATCATGCTATTCTCAGAGTTGTTTAAGAAAGCTCTGAGAATAGGGATGGGAGTCATGTGGTCTCAGATGTTGCCAGATTCTGGCTGTCACCAGTCCTAGACAGAATAGCCAATGTTAAGAAATGCTGGGCAGTGCAGTCCAGAAACATCTTGACCTGCCTTGGGTCCCTTTTTTGGGGAGAAAGATGGCATTACAATTACAAAAGACCAGATTGGTATTAACCTCCCAGAGGTGTTTCTTTGCTGCTGCCCCAAAACTATGGAACAACCTTCCGGAAGAGATCCATTTTATCACCACCTTAGATGCCCTTAAGAAGGCAGTCAAGACGGATCTTTTACGGCAGGCCTTCCCACCTTGATCCCTATGTTGGATCTCCCATCCACTTTAGATGGTCCACTCCATTTGACTGTAACTGATCAGAATTTTAATTGTGAATTTTATTACAGTCGGCTCTTCTTATACACAGATTTTTTATACATGGATTCAAGCATCCCTGGTTTGAAAATGTTCAAAAAAAGTATAAATTTCAAATATCAAAGCTTGATTTTCCATTTTTTATAAAGGACACCATTTTGCTATGTCATATTTAACGAGACTTGAGCATCCATGGATTTTGTTATCCACGGGGGATCTTGGAACCAAACCTCTGTGTATAACAAGGGCCCACTGTTATTTAAAATGGGGAGGGTTGGGGGATCTAATTTAGTTATTATTGTTTTATTGTATTTTATCTCTGCTTTAATCCCATCTCAATCCCCAAGGAGAGGCTGGAAAATATAAATTATTATTATTATTATTATTATTATTATTATTATTATTATTATTATGAAATACATATTCACTAGGGTTAGGGGAACAAGACCCCCGTGAATATTGAAAAAACGCAAATAACAAAAACACTGTTTTTACCTGAGAGGACACCTCTCTAGGGATCTCTAGGTCCTCCAGTGCAACTCTATGGTCAATGTCCAACATACACTGACCATAGAATGGCACTGGAGGAGCTACAAATGGTCTTTCAGTGCAACTTTTAGTTAAAGTTGACCACAGAGTTGCACTGGAGGACCTAGACAGTCCTAGAGAGAACATATTAATGAAATCCGTGAATAATCAAATCCGCAAATATCAAAGCTGCAAATATGGAGGGATGACTGTAAATCAATCTTGAGAACTGCATAATTGCCTCCCACACTCTTGTGCAGGGGTCCTCACCTTTGATCCTCCAGCTATTTTATATTTCAGCTCCCAGATGTGTTCATCAGTTCTGGTGGCTGAAGTACAAAGCATCTGGAGGAAAAAAGGTTGAGAACCACTGCTCTAGAGCAGTGGTTCCCAACCTTCCTAATGTCGCGACCCTTTAATACAGTTCCTCATGTTGTGGTGACCCAAACACATGAAATTATTTTCGTTGCTACTTTATAACTGTAATTAAATAGGTGTTTTCCAATGGTCTTAGGCGACCCACATGAAAGGGTCATTCGACCCCCAAAGGGGTACCGACCCACAGGTTGGGAACCACTGCTCTAGAGGATGCTCCCAGACTTTTAACTAGAGGAGCATAGAATAAAAGAGTGCATGATTGTTTCATGACAGTCATTTTCTTACTCCAAATTTCTCCAACTGATTTTCCATATGTTTATATAAATTAACATCTTTTGACATCTACAGAAAAGAGAAGCACATGGAAGCAGATAAAGGATCAACGTTCACCCGCCCCTCAAAATCAGATCCTCTTTAAGGAGGTTTTTGGCATCAGATTGAACCTTTCTTATGTGGAGCCCTTCTTCCCATAGATAGTTGTTATAGTATCCCTTCAAGTCATTTCCAATTTAGGGCAACCCTAAGATGGACCTACCATGGGGTTTTCTTTGAAAGGTATATTGAGAGGTGGTTTCCTTTGCCTTCCTCTGAGGTCGTGAGAGTCTGAGTTGCTCAAGATCACTCAGTGGGTTTCCATGGCTGAGCAGGGATTCAAACCCTTGAGTCCTAAGTCATAGTCCAGTGCTCAAATGACTACACAGCAATGGTTGTTGTCACATAAAAATACCCGAACCTTGAGATCATCCCCATTGGTCCTTCTATGGCAGCATCTACATAGATTCAATGGGTGCACTTTAGACATGAGGCCTTTTTGCTAATGGCACTCAGTTGGTGGAACATGTCCCTTAGAGAAGCTTGGCACCACTGACACTATGTTTACTGCACCAAGTAAAGCACTGCGGATCTTTCTTCAGCAATTACATTTTAATTGTAAGATATTTTGGTGCTTTTACAACTGCTTTACAAATATTTTTGCTTCTGGTGCTTTTTTTCTTTTAAAATTCTCTTATTTTATTTTATTCATTTTTTTTCCTGGATTGCAATAAATAACATAGGGACTTTTTAACTATTGTGGGTGTTAATATTTTATCTAACCCTAGGACAGCTGCTTTATGATACCACATACAAAATATGGTTAAAAACAATGAGGAAAAATTGGAAATCATATGGTTTCTGGAATGTTGCCATAGTCCTAAATTATTCTTATCCACAGTTTTTTTTATCCATGGATTCAAGCACCCACGGCTTGATATTTTAAAAATACACAAAATTTCAAAAAGTATCCATGGCTTGAAAAAAAATCAAACAATTGTATAAATTCCATAAAGCACACCTTGATTTTGCCATTTTATATAAGTGATACCATTTTATCATACCATTATATTTAATGGGACTTGAGCATCCACAGATTTTGGTATCCACAGCTACATGTGCTTGTCCTGAAACCAAACTCCAGTGGATATCAAGGGCCAAATGTCTTATATCATTAATTTATCCATTTATATACTACCTTTCTCTCGATAATGAGACTCAAGGTGGCTAACCCCTTATTTAAAAGAGTAGAAATGTTATTTTTCTTAATGATGAACTGATTTACACTCCTTTATAGAGGAGTGCAAATGGATACTTTATTTTTCTTCCCATCCTATTTGAGAGCAAAGAAACCAGGGAGACTTTGTCATAGAATTTTTCCATAATAGTTCAGTTTGTTTTCCTTTCATGGCTTTTGCTCATTTGCTTATTTTGCTATTAATCCAAGTGGTAATGTATTGGCATCTTGGCCACCATTTTGAATCTTTCATATTGCCCTGCAATCTGTTGTCCGTCTGGGATGTCTGAAGAAGGAGGGTGGTAGCTTCCCAAAAAGGACTGGAAAGAGTGTTTGGAGAAAAAAGACTGTGGGTGAAGCAGTGTGGAAAGTTGAGAAAAAGAAAAATGTCAGGGATTTTTTCACTAAAAGGTCTTCTGAGAAAGTTTGGCTCAGCTCTATTTTTTAATGTAATGCTATGTCATGCTGTAATTGATTTTTGGACCAGAAAAGTATATTCTGGGGAATGGATAATTTCCTGCCTAAGGTATTCACTGTGGGCTACCTGTAATCTTATTTCGGTGAGAAAAAAGAAGAAGAACTGTTCTTAGAATCATAGTTTTCATTTTGAGCACAGAGTCTACATCATGGTTTTTTTAATGCTGAAATTAGTTCAACTTTTCCTATAATTTTTAGTTCAGCAGAATATGGTGCTATTCAAACACTTGAATAAATTCTGCACCAATTTTAAGTAATATGAAGCCAGAAGGTCCTTTGCTGAAACTTAAAAAAAATCTGTGGAAGAAGATGATTTCTTGACCCACTGTTCTCTTCTCCTATCTAAATATATGTATCATCCTGTTGGTGACATATACACTGATTTATGCCTACATGTGCAGCAGGAGATGACTGGGAAGGTGGCTTGTAGTTCTGCCTGCATGCTACATCTCCTAATGCAGGGTCCTTGCCAAAATTGAGAGGAGGACAGTGGGAGTGGTATGCACACTTTTGTATGTATTTACTATGAAAATTAATTCAAACCCTTGTTCGTTTTATTGCCAGCTGCCACTTAGATATGAATTGAGGTTTCAACATTAGGTTTGAACTTTAATTTTTTAGTCTTGATCCTTGGAGAGGAAAACCTATTCTTCATTACTGATAACACTGGAGAGATGGCAATTTAATTTTCTTCTTACATCATTAATCAGTTCATTAATTAAATTGTTTTTTTAAAAAGAAACTGTAGCATTTACAGAGAAATCACTATTGCCCCCTAAACGCAGGCTTTGTTGTACGTGCTTGTGGAGACCCAGCATGGTGTAGTGGTTTGAGCATTGGACTATGACTCTGGAGACCAGGGTTCAATTCCCTGCTTGGCCATGGAAACCCACTGGGTGATCTTGGGTAAATCAGGCACTCTCAGCCCCAAACCCCCCTGTGATAGGTTTGCCTTAGGATCACCATAAGTCAGAAATGATTTGAGGGCACGCAAAAACAACAACAGACACCTTGTTGTTGCCTCCTAATTACACATCCACTGTGTTGTTGCCTCATGATTGCATATTTAAGTTGACTCCAACTTATGGCAACCCTATCCTAGGGTTTTGTGGCATGGGAGTGGCAGTTTGTATTCAGAGGAGGTTTGCCATTGGCTTCCTCTAAGGCTGAAACTTTGTGACTTGTCCATGGTCACCCACTAGGTTTCTGTATTGGCACACCTCAGATGCATAATTTATTGAGTTTAAAGAACATTTGCTATTGCAGTAAGTCATTTTTGACTTATGGCAAATCTAAGGTGAACCTATCATAGAGTTTTCATGGCAGGTTTCTTCAGATTCTTCAGATTGCTACTGACATCCTCTGAGACTGAGAGAGGATTACTTGCCCAGGGTCACCCAGTGGGTTTTTATACTTGAGCAGGGAATTGAACTGTGACCTCCATAGTCATCCAATACTCAAACCACTATACCACATGGGTTGTCTTAAAATACCTTTCATCCAGATAAATATAGTATGACATCTGAAGATCTCTAACTTCAATGATGTAAGATGTCTTAAATGTATATAAAATAAAAACCCTCAGGTTTGGGAAGACAGAGAGAGAGAAAAGAGAGAGAGAGAGAGAGCTTGCATGTTGAGAGCAGCAGCAGATAGGTGAATCTGGGCCATCTCTTTTCTTCAAACTCTTTTTCACACATCCTGGATTCCTCTGGAGTCCTTGTCTCCAAAGAGCCAGCAAGCAGTTCTTTCTCCTTTTCATTTTTTAGACACAGCAATTCTGCATGGAATTTCAAGATGCTTCTCCACCTCTTCACAGCACCACTTGCAATGAATAATGAGGCAAAACCAAATATCCTTTGTACCAAAGGAATAATGGCTGTTGCTAGTTTAGCCTGATTTATCTACTTATTTCCAAATTCTGATAATAAGTACTGTTAACCAACAAATCAATTTTGGAAAAGTTGAGGAAGGGGGCTGGGGTATCTAATAAGTTGTTAAATTTAAACAGCAGTTTTCAAGGTGTAGATTTGAACTAGTTAATATAGCCCTTCTTCCTCTGACAGCACTTTTCAGTGAAATAAGATGAAAGTCAGCCCAAAGCGAATGCCTTAGGCAGGAATGATCTGTTATTCAGTGTGTACTTCTGTTTTCAAAAAATTGATTATAGCATGGCTTAGCATTGTCATTACATTAACATCTGAGTCTCCTTTTCCTCCCTCGGTTATGATGATGCTTGGTTAACATTTGAGAATTCGATTTTGTTACATTACTGTGTTTCTATTCTATTCATATGGGGAAATGTGTATTAGATGAAGTCAACCTAGGAAGAAGAAGTGTGGGGTTCCTTGGATAACCACACTACAATTTAGGACAAAGAAGAATCCAGACAGTGCCCCATCACAATGATTTCTTGCTTGGTGTCACCTCTGATTGCTTCTTGATCTCTGCCCCAAACCCCACTTTCTTTCTTTTTTTTAACCCCTTGATTTTATGAGCAATGGTGATGATGGACCTAGAGGGACCTCAGAGCTGTTGGGGAAGTCTTGTTCCAGTTGTAAGAGGCTCTGTTGATGTGGGGCATCGTTCCTGTCTGAAGAAAGACCTAATCTGGATGAGGCAGTCAATCCAACTGGCAGCCTGAACAAGCACAACAGAGGCTGACGCTGATGATTCCCACTGCCAAGTCTTCTCTGGTCTCATACTGGCTAAACAAGTTTCTTCCAGATTTTTTAAAATCAACGATCCAATTCATGTTTTGTAGCATACCTGCTGCTGCAGAATTCACTTTCTTCTGTTTCCACAGCAGTGCTGGTCATGTGAATGATGACAGGCTTGCTTTGTTGATTGTAGATGTGGGATGACCAGGGGGAAAAAATAAGTGTAACAACTCCAAATGCACATACCTTCCCAGTTCTTTGGGTGGTTGGAGTGGAAGGTAAATGGATCTGTGATATAACTACAGTATGTCCTGGTGGCGCAGTGGTTAAATACCTGTACTGCCGCCACTCACTCACAAACCATAAGGTTGCGAGTTCAATACCAGCAAAAGGGCTCAAGCTCGACTCAGGCTTGCATCCTTCTGAGGAGGTCGCTAAAATGAGTACCCAGCTTGTTGGGGGCAATTAGCTTACACTTTGTAAACCGCTTAGGGAGTGCTTAAGTGCACTGATAAGTGGAATAGAAATGTACTTCCTATTGCTATTGCTATGCCTCTTTCAGTGCCACCATACTGTTAAGCGAGAAGGGACAATTATCAAAGTTTCTACTGAAATACAGACGTTGTCTACTGAAATGCAGTGGTATTTATTCTTTCAGACTACAGATTGGTGATTTGGGTTTCTCTGGGAAAAGTAGAACCAGAACATTTTTAAAATAATGTTATCTGTTTAATCATGTTGAGTTTACATGTTATACTGAAACATATTCAAAGCTTTGTGTGAAAATCATCTTACCATAATAAAATAAAATATTTAAAGAGAATAGCACATAGATACGTTTAACAGAATAGCTGAGAGGACTCTTTTTTTTTTAAAGGACACATACCTAAAGAATGAGAACCAGCATGGTGTAGAGTTGTTGGACTAGGACTATGGAGACCAGGGTTCATATCTCTGCTCAGTCATGGAAACCCACTGGGTGACCTTGGGCAAGTTGCACTCTCTCAGCAATGGAAACCCCCCCTCTGAACAAATCTTGCCAAGAAAACCTCACAATAGATTCACCTTAAACTCGCGAAGAGTTAGAAATAACCTCAGGTCACACAACAACAACAGCAGTAACAAACCTAAAACATGCTGTACTTGATATATCAGCAGAGAATTAGACCAGAGAATGGGTAGTAATTTCCATTATTCTTAGATTAATGGGAAATCTGCACAGCTTCTGCTGGACTAGCATTGACTCAAATGCACCTTGGCCATTTTTTTGCTAATTTGAACTGCACTTTAGCATAAATTGAGTTTCATATTTGTGTAGGAGGTTATTTGTTCACAGCTGTAAAACTAAACAAATCAATACTGAAGTACAAGAAGAATGACAACAAAACCAGAATTCAAATAGATATAGTGTGTTTAGCTCCACTCCAAACACATACACACAAAACAGATGTATAAAGGAATCCTGTAGCACCTTGGAGACTAACGTTGAAGAGGATATTTCTGCCATAACCTTTCATGGACTTCATCTATGATGGACTGAGTACTAATGAGTATACTATAAAAGACAAGAATATCTCCATTATGTACTAGAAGTTTTGTCCAAATGAGGATAATAACAATAAACACAAACAATAGCAAAATGACAAAAACAAGTTCATCCGCAAACATACAGAAACCATGCAAGAATCAATAAGTCAAGTGCAAAAAGCAAAACAAAACCTGGAAGAAGGATAAGAGTATAATAAAGATAAATCAAATGCATTTCTTGCTTAATAACATGTTGGAGTAAGCAGGCCTTTGATCTGTTCCAGTAAGACTTTCTTACAAACTCAATAATTTGGGCCCAAATCCAAACATTTATCCTAATTAGGGTTGACCCATGAAATCAATGGTAACTTGGCAAGTCAACACTTACATGAATTTCAATGATTAAGTGGGTCCCATCCAGTTTGAACAATTGGCTTTAGGCTTTGTTTTCAGCATGTCCTTGCACAGTTCCCATTTGCTTTAATGGAGCATGTGTGGAAGAAGTTGCGACTGATTTGACCCATCCATTTTCACTTTTTGAAAACTGGTAAAAATAATCATGTTTTGCAACAATTTTGTTTTTGCAAATCAGGTCTGAAATCAAAAAGATACATAGCACAGTGTAAACGTCTGGCTGGTAGTACTTATGTTTTGTATATACCATTGGATAAGAATTACATATAGAAAGAATGTTTGAAAATATTCAAGAAAATGGTTGAAAAACATATTTTTCAAGTGTTGAGACACCCTGATGAGAAGAATCCTGGACTGATGAGCATCTTCACAGTTCAGGTCTTATTCTATGCAAAAATTGCATGAGGTTATTTTGTGTAGAAAGAAGCATTCTCTGTGTAGAAAATATTATTTCTTTTCTGCACAAAACAACCATGTGTTAATTTTGCACAGAAAAAAAATCCTGAATTGTGAATAGCCTTTGAAAACTGTATGATTTTTGCAGGCTTTTCCACAATGGGTAAAGGATTGATAAAATTACTCATTTCTTCTTTCAAGAAGAAACTTAGCAAACAATGACATCCTGAGTAGCTGAAACCATCTAAATATGTGCTGTAGTTGCAGTGACTTAAAACATGGAACCGTTTGCACAACACTTATGCCTGTAGGGCTCTCCTTGGGCAGCCACAAACAGGATACATCCATTACCCTACAACTCCACATGTGCAACCTGTGACATAAGTGACAGGATTCCTGGTGACGCCATGCTAGATTTTAGAACTGAATATTATTTGATAATTGCCTGCTCTGTCAGTTTTATTTCAGTCTTGTTTTAAATATGGTTTCATATTTTTGCATTTTGCCATGTAGGTTTTTTTTTTTTTTGGCCTGTTTATTCTCTTGTAACTTACAACAACCTATATATTGACTACAAAGGAAGGTCCAGGTTCCCTTTTTTGACTTTCCCTGAAGGAGTCTGAATTTACTATCATGGTTTAAATCTATGGTTCTGAAATTGAACTAGCAGTGTGTTTATCTCAGTGCTGTCCAGTGAAGCCAAACTTTTATCCTGTTAACAGTCTTCTGCAGAAATGGAGTTAGTATAATAAACTACGCATGACACATTGTTGATTGGAAACATTTTCAGGGGTAGCCGTGTTGGCCATACAGCAAAATACCACAAAATCCACAGAAGAGTGATATCTTTATTTGCCAACTAAAATGCAGAAAATGCGCCGTTCAAACTTTCAAAGCTTATTGGCTTCTTCCTCGGGAAAGATGTTAAAAATCATACAAGAGGAAAAAAGTAAATGTCACAGCCTTACATTCTGTCCCAGATGTTACTCTGTTGTCAGTTAAGATGTTGTTGAGGTATTCAATGCAGGCAGAGGCCACTCTTTCTATCATTGTAACTCTAACATCTTCATGTGTTTTCATCTGTATGATTTTAACATCTTTGTCTGATGAAGGAGCCAGTGAAGCTTTGAAAGCTTGCATGATACATTATCTGCATTTTGCTTGGTCGATAAAAGTATTGGTCCTTTGTGGATTTTGGGTTTTGTTGTAAACTGATTATTGTTGTAGCTGCCTTGGAGATGGTTTCTTTCTTTTTTGGCTGTGATAACAATCAGGTTAGTAAGAAATATGTTGATGGAGTTGCACTTTCTGTTTTCCTTACTACTAACTCCTTTTTGTGTGAAAACAATCTTAGGTGTCCTCCTACTGTTTAGCCAAAGTTGTAAATCTCCCCGTTAAGGCAGAAAATTGGAAGCATAAATCAGTAGTCCTTCCTGTTGTCTTAACTTACCTGTTACCTTTAATATAACCCTTACAGGTCTCCTCCTGCTTGCAGTTGCACCAAAATTTTAAGATTAGTTATTTTTATGTGAAGTATTTAAAACCCACTTGTTCACCAGAAAGGCTCTCTGAGAGGCTTAGCAATAATTTATTCAACAGTGTTTGTATTGTGTATGCTCCAAATTCAGACATGCTAGGTCACAAGAAGAGATTTCTCTGGTTTGCCCCTCACACCCACATCTCTATGGAGTTTATCCCCCCTCCCCGGACCATCTGTGTGCTAAATGTCACACACCCATGGTGCTATGGAAGTGGAATCGCGGCTCCTGCTCCGTTCCCGCCATGCACTCGTAACTGGGGAAGCCTCCTGGAGCGCTTTTCTTATTAACGATTTATCCTGTTAATAAGAAAAGCATTCCAGGAGGCTTCCCCGGTTATGTGTGCATGACAGGAATGGAGTGGGAGCCACGATTCCACTTCCATAGCACCATGGGGGATCACACCCACGGCACTTGCGTGACATTTAGCACATGGAAGGACCTCCGTGTGATAAACTCCTATATCAGTGTCAGAGACAGGCATGATTGATTCTGAACTGTGATAGTTTCAGTTGTCTTTTAATAGGCAGGGAGCTTAAGCAAGTATGGGCAATATTTATTTAGTGTACTGTCTCAATATGTTGTCCCTTCATCACGTAGGGGAAATTCTGCACCACGCATAGAGAAACCATTGATGCCTCCTCCTGTATACTTAGTGATGCCAGAGTGAAAACTGAAGATGGCTCCTGCACTTTTAATACTGTGTGGAAGAGGAAATTTCAGTAATTCCTGCTAGGCCTAGTTGCATGACAAGCTGCAGTTTCTGAAATCTATACTCTTCCATCCTCTCCTGTACCAGAGTGGACCTCTTCTCTTGCTCCAAAGCCCTGCAGGAACATGAGGCTGAAGAAGAATCAGCTGCTGCCCCCTTAAAAATTGTGGACTGCTGTTTGAAGGCCAACCCCAGAGGCTGGACACCAACTTCTTAATCTTTCCAAGTTATCTTGTCCTTTGATGAGATGCTCCTTTTCTACAACTCATCCAGTGGTTCATTGGGAGCTGTTTGAGGTCCTGATCGATGTTCCTTTTCACTTATCTTTTTATTGTGCAAGTGATTTACTTTGGGCTGGGGTCATACCTTGGTGTGTACACAGTTGACCTTCATATACTGCAGATTCACTCTGCTTGAATCACCTTGCCATATGTTTCCATGTCTCACTGCAGTTTTTGATTTTTTTGAAATATGTTTTGGGAACTGATCCATGGACATATTGGAATGGAATTCTTGAAAAGGGGCCACCTGGCAAGTGTAGATGAAACAGAAAATTAAACAAACTGGGTATATTTGATATTCATACTACATGGTAAATAAATTCAGCAGGGTACAAATATTATAAACAAACAGATTAGAAAATGAACTTTTAGAAACAGATGATAGAAGATAGCTTTTACTGAAGTGAGAGAGATAGCTGCCTTGGATCCCATTTTGGGAGAAAGGTAAGCTGGAAGTGCAATCAATCAATCAATCAAGCTTTACAGGTCAAAGCAGGGTGTCTGATATTCAGTGCAATGCTTAGGTCTGCAGACACAATTCCATCCCTTTACATTTCTTCTCCTTTTCCTTCTTATTTGAGGTTTTATGAGAAGGTACCATAACCCTCAATATTTCTATGTTTTTCCTTTTCAGGAGGAAGACAGAATGAGCAAGGTGCTTTGAATAACCACTGTTGTACTCTTTGGCTCTGATTTCTGAATAGATGTACAGTCAGCCCTCTGTTTTCATGGGGATCTGTTTCAGATCCCCCCCCCCCGCAAAAACAGAAACTCACACCTATTCAAGCCCCATATGCTTGAATAGGTGTGCATGCCCAGGAGTGGCTGGGGTGCGCGCCTTGGGTGCACAGCCCATTTTAATCCCATCCGTTTGCTCATCACGAGTAAGTGAGGGTCATGGATATGAAATCTGCGCAAACGGAGGGACAGTAATGGTTTTGGGATACTGCAACTTTTATTCAGCTTTGAAAACATGGCAGGAACTTTTATAATTCTGACCTTGTTGCTTGTCTTCTTTTTGAAATATTTTTTCTAGATGTGGCCTTTTGAAGCCAAGACAAAGCTGACAAATCAAGGACAAATAAGCCTTAAATGTTAACTAGAGGATGTTGCTTTAAAGACTTGTGAACACTCAAGGTCTGCCTTTACAAAAACAGAAAACAAAGCAAGTGCAGTGTCAGCTGAAATTGGGTGAGAAAGACAGTATCTGGTTCACCACTATAAATTTTGAACTGGTGGAACAAGAGAGTGAAAGAATGATCTACAGTAGCATTGAGGCTGGGAGGTTGCATTTACCAGGAAAATCCAGGCAGCATTGCCGCAATCACTTTGGCCCATTGGATAACCTTGACAACCTTGACTGAAGTTGATGAATGGGAGAATCTGGGAGCATGGTGAAGGTATTCTCATTAGATAGGCAATTCTCTTTTCCTTTTATTGTAGAATTATAGGGTTGTAAGAGGCAGTTCAGGCCTGGATATAACAGCATCTTTAACCCACTCCCCTTCCTTTGTGTCTCTTGCTTTGCTTAGATTTTTAAGCTGAGGATAGAATCTGTGTCCGTTACTTCATTTTATATACAGCAATGAGTTTATATGGATGACAGTGTGCTTTAATAGTGAAGATGTTGGTCTAAGGCCAGTGTCCCAAGCAGACACATTTTCTTTCCTGTGGCAGTATCTTCAAAGCTTTCGCTCCAAATAAGAGTATCTATATTGAAGAGGAGGGTTATGACAAATGGACAAAACCCTTGGTGGTTTGACTGGTAGCATTTTCTGCATCCAGTTGGCCATACTGAATATAAGTTATCAAATGAATGTCTTCCCATAGCTTCATGTGTTGTGACATAGATGCTCCTTATAGCATGCTTTCTTCCAAAAAGTATGAAGCAAAGATCATACAGATTGCTCTTCGTTGTGTCTCCATCCCATCATCATTAGCATTTCCTCTTTGTTTACTTGTTATTTTGTGTTCAGAGATGCTTCTGATGCACAACTATTGCCTCTTTTAGATGCAGAAAGATGGTTGAAACAAGAGAAGAAAATGGATGAAAGATGAGAATTGTATGGTCCATGTGTTCATCCTCTAATCCTAGATATGGAGCTATATCTAAATAAAAATGTTTTTGTGCATATGTGCAATTTAAGCATCCATGCACTGATTAGACCATTATGTGCATCCATATTTATTGTGTTTAAATATTTTTAAATGGTTCCTATTTCCTATACATTGTTGCATTCAGAAAAGTCTTCATCCTATCAGTTAAAATCCATGGCCACTATATCCTTGCTTTAAATCTCCTCCAAGGATATGCATTTTTCCCTCTTTCCTTGGTGAGAATTAACACAAGTAAGTAGCATCCGTTTCAGGCCTTCAGGCCAGTTTCTCAAAGACAGAAGCATTAGTGAAGTTGAATTACTGAAGCCTACACTGTTTGAAGTTTTCCTTCTGAGCTGGCTAAGGAGGTTAGGTCTAATTCCATTGGCATGTGCCCAGAAAGGAGTAGAAACTGCTTTCAATAAATGTGAAATAATACCGTAATTCCATAATTAATGTGTTTTGAAAAAGTGGTTGCTTTCTGTGCCTAGGAACATAAGCTGTAAAATGTCTGCTTGTGATTTTATCATCATGAAGGCCAGAAAGTGGCTGTAGGCAAACAATTTCACTTCCTACCTTTAATATAAGAATAATAATGTTGGCCTACTTTAAGAGACTCTTGTATTCTGCAAAGATTAATGAGGCAATAATGAGCGTAGAATACCTTGAAGAACTGCTGCAGAAGTGCAGACTACTACATTAGATAGTTTAAAAGGTAAATCTAGTCACCAAATACCTGCCCATACAGAAGGAGCTGGTAGTATTCAAGAATGCATTTTGGTGTACCATAAGGGGAAGAATGGTTAATAGCTGGGAGGTATCCATGGATTGTTTGTTATTTGCATCATACAGATTGTATGTTTTTGCCATTTGAACTATGTTCCTTCTGTGGACTTGTGGAACTTGGAGGACCGCCTCTCTCCATACAATACGCCTCGCACACTCAGGTCAGCCGGAAAGCAATTGTTAAGGGTTCCAGAGGCTAGGTATGCCATCACTACTCAGAGGGCCTTTTCTATCTCTGCCCCCAAGCTCTGGAACTCGCTTCCCGGCGAGCTCCGCTCGGCCGCCTCGCTGGGCCAGTTCAAGAAGGGGCTGAAGACACACTTGTTCCAGCAGGCATACCCCTGACCCCTGAAGTACTCCCCCCTCCCCTCTCAGCAGCATTGGAAGCTGGCTTGAGTTTTTTTGGGTGACGATGTAATTGTGTTTTATCTTGTTGTCGATTTTAAGTGTATGTAGATGTTTTTAACTATGTTGTTAAACCACCTTGATCCTTGGAAAGGCGGTATATAAATAAAATTTTATTATTTTATTTATTACTTGGTCAATAGTACAGGTTGAGTCTCCTTTAGCCTAAATGCTTGGGACCAGAGGTTTTTTGGATTTCAGATTTTTTTGGAAGTTTCAGAAGACCTATATTTGCATACACATGCATAATGAGATATCTTGGAAATGGGACCCAAGTCCAAACACAAAATTAATTTATGTTTAATACATACTTTATACACATAGCCTGAAGATAATTTTACACAATTTTTCAAATACTTCTATGCATGAAACAAGGTTTGTGTATATTGAACCATCAGAAAGCAAAGGTGTCACTATCTTAGCCACCTATGAAAAAAAGTTTTGATTCTTTGAATATTTTGGATGTTGAGATTCCGGATAAGGGGGACTCAACTTGTAATATACATTAGCGTGGGGAAGGATAGGTGTTGGAAACTCCCAGGATCAACCAACTATTATTGGTCATTCTGGCTGGGGAACTCTAGATGCTGTAGCCACAACATGTAACTTTCCCGTGCTTTGGTAATAATTGTGAAGGAGTTTTCACAAAGAAGACGTTGTTGAAGTATCCCATGTTCCAATTCAGGGAAGATTCTGCAGCTGTCGTCAAAATCATCTTGAGTTCTTGATGAAAAACTATAAAAGTAGGGATGGGAATAAATGTTCTTCCTCCCCCTCCTCCCTTTTCAACTATCTGGAATTCTGCTATAAATAACCCAAAGTAACTTGGCTAGTTCCTATTTTCCTTGCCAAACAATAGGTTCTCTCTCTCACACTAAATCTTCTTTAAAATTTCTGAGGGATGAACATCCAGGGCAATTAACTTCAAGAATGAACTTCTAACTAACTAACTGTTTTAGTTATAAGGAGTTACTGTTGGAAGTGAACTGAATACAGGAGGCTTTTATATGAAAGGAACAGGGAAAAGAATTAAGGGATACACTGTTTGTCTTGGCAGATGGGAAGTCAATATTTGTTACCTTAATTTATTTACTGTTCCTTTTTTGATAGGGGATACACACACACACACACACACACACACACACACACAGAGTCAGCCTTTCTTATACACAGATTTTTTATACACGGATTTAAGCATACACGGTTTGAAAATGTTCCAAAAAAGTATAAATTTACCTTGATTTTCCATTTTTTATAAGGGACACCATTTTGCTATGTCATTATATGGAATGGGACTTGAGCATACACGGATTTTGTTATACATGGGAGATCTTGGAACCAAACCCCAGCGTATAACACGGGTCCACTGTGTGTGTGTATATATATATATGTATGTATGTATGTATGTGTGTATATATATATATATAAAGAGAGAGAGAGAGAGGAGAATGTTGTGGGTTGTGATGTCTTATGCTGCTGTTATATGATTCATATGTTTACAGAACACGTAAAGCTACATTCAAAATGTAACTATCTGCATTATAATTTTATCTCCCCCCCCCTCCGGTTAGTTATCAGTTATATTTACAGAAGTAATTGAATGAATGAATGCCTTTATTTCAGTTAATAAACCATAAGCAGTATAAAAGCAAAACAACAGCAACAGCAATAAATTAAATAACAGCAAGAGTAGGACATACACAGCATATAAACGAACATGTAAAATACATTATAACAGGGGTTTTGTTAAAAGACTCGCCACTTCATAATCCAACCCACCCCAATTTTCCATAAGTGTTTCAGCCGGGAGAAGACATCACTTTATAACACATGCCTTTACGAACTTTTATATACAGAGAAAATAAACTTTGCGACTTCCTCTGTGATCTTTTTGTCCTCATCTGCCAATAAAAACTTCAGGTACCATTCAGAAGTTCTGCCTGGATGTCTATTTAATAAAAGGGTGATTAATCGTAGTCTATCATCCTTGTAAAATGTAAAATAAAGAAGAATGTGAAACATGGATTCTGATTGGCGCTCTCCACATGGATAAATTCTATCCTTGTATTCAGTTCAATGGAAACATCGCTCTAGCGTAGCTGAAGGAATTACATTGAACTGGCCTTTGCTGAATGCCAACCAATATTTGGAGATGGTTAAATTTTCTAAATATTTTGCCCCCTTTGGGTTGAAGCACAGTCCCAAACCAATTGGGGAGCAGGTAGAGCATACGGCAGATACTGAGTATTGCATATCAGTGTCTTTAATGCGTTGTATAAGAATCTGTTTTGCCTTAGGCCAGTTCAGTGTACCTAAAAAGGGAGACCAAATTTCAGGAATTTTTCTGTCACCGATTTAATCAGATCGGTGGTGTATGTGTCTCTATATATTAAATAGGTATATCCAGTCTCAGGTCCTGCAAAAATAAGTTTCAGGAAGTAACCTAAGGTCCATTTCCATGCAAGACATTCCACTGAAGAGCACCTAACCTCAAGACGTACAGAAGTAATTAAAATTCTTACTGAGAGGCCAAAATAAAACTGGTTTGGGCCATTTTGGAGGTATACTGTTTAAATGATGCATGCATCCTAAGAGGCCAGAAGCTAAGGACTGGAGTGCAGCTTTGGCGCAACATCTGGCCTCTTAAGATGTGTGTGTCATTTAAATAGTATACCTCCAAAGTGACCCAAAGTAGCTTTATTTTGGCCTGTTTGTACGGGCCCTTGGTCACTGAAATAAATTTAAATCCATCAAACAGCAGGGTTGTACATTAGAAGAGTTCCTCTTTCTATCACCCTTGCTACTACTTCAACACCCTCAATAGTTATGAGCCTCCAACACAATTAACACGTGAAATATTCCTTCTATAGCATTTAGTGAATCTTCATTCCTGTATCTATGTAACTAGCACAGTTACAGTTACACTGAAAAATGAGTGTGGAAGAGATTCTGTGACAATTGAGCTGTAATCTGTTACATTTTTCATATAGTTTTTTTCATATAGTTATCATTCTGTTACCCAGTAATTAATACTCAGTACGCATGTGCTTTTCTCTGTGCTAATGTACAAGGTTCATTCTTATGATTAGGTGTAGCATTAGGGAATTCATTTCAATTTAAAGACAATTTTGTCTGCAAGCAGTTCCTCAGTTTAAGTGGACTGAGTGCCAGAACCTTTGAAGATCCTAATTATTTACATAGCTTTTTCCTGCTTGGCTTTTGTTTCTCAGGGTAGAAAAAAAAAATAAATTGGGTTTGGTAGGATTTCAGGATTATCCAATGTATTTACTGAAACATTAACAGGTGATTTACGAGGGATACAGTGATTTTGTTTACACTGTGTATAAAAGATTAGAGGGCATTAAATTAATTGAATGAGAATATTTAACAATCTCTTGCCTTCTGTTCCGAAGCTTGCATGCCGTTGGTCTCCACTTAAGGATCTGTTTTCCTTTTCTTTTATTCTTTGAGTAATCAGAATGGTCTTACAAGTTTATTAATGCTCATATATGTATGTAGATGAGGGAAATGTTTGGGTTTATGATACTTGGTGCCTCCTTTCCTTTATGTACCAGTGCAAATTTTCAGTGTTCTTTGTTTTTGATGACAGAGGTTGAGATGTAAACATGGTGGCTGGTAGAAAAAAATGGAAGCTTTAATTCTCTTGGGGCCAGAGCAGACAGGCCAGAAAAAATGGCCTGAGTCCACTGGCCAGAAGAGGTGTGAACCCTGCTGACCAAATGGCCATATGGGCCATGCACACAGGAGCCAACAGGAGTCAGACTATGCAAGATCCTTTTTGGTGTGGTCCAAAGGACTGGAGTGTGGCTTTGGCACTGTGTCCGGCTGCATTGGAGATGTGCATTGTTTAATCAGCACTCCTCCAAAGTGGCTGGAAGCCACTTCATTCCACCTGTCTGTTTCACTACCTTGTTATTAGAGCTGTGTGCAGTAGCACTCCCTTTCTCACATTCCCCACCAACTGATACAGCATAAAGAATGTGAGAAAGGGAGTAAAGGCTTCCCCTTGACATGAATGTCAAGCCGTAACTGACTGTAGGGAGTGGTGATCATCTCTGTTACTAAACCAAAGAGCCAGCATTGTCTGAGGACTACTCTGGTGGTCATGTGGCCAACATGACTGCATCAAATGCTGTTACCTTCCCACTGAAGTGGTACCTATTTATCTACTTGCATTTGCATGCTTTCAAACTGCTAGGTTGGCAGAAGCTGGGACTAGTGACGGGCGCTCACCCCATCCTGTGGCACTTGGGACATGAACTGTCAACCTTCCGATCTTCTGATCATCAAAATTGGTGTCTTAACCACTAAGCCACCACATCTGATCTTAGAGGAGGTATAGACCTGACCAGTTACCCTTGGTGGCTTTAACCCCCATGTATCTACTTTGTCTTCCTTGAAAACTGTCTAAGGCCCAGTACAAACCACCAGGATGTGACGTCCTGGCGGCGATAGTAGGGCTTGGGAGCACGCACCAACGGCATGCTTCCGAGCCCTACTACGTGTGGAGGGAACCATTACTGAGTGGCACCACCCACACGGGGCTGTATGGATGACGTGTGGGCGTCTGAGTGCCCACATGTCTCCATCGTAAGGGCTGCAACTACTACAAAAAAGCAGCCACTCTAGGTGGCTTCATTTTTACTGCACAGCTGCACCATGCGGTTTGGGAACTGCGGTGCAGCAGCACAGTACAAATCGCTGATGTTTCCCTGCTGGTCTGTACCGCGCCTTAGTTGGCACTTCTTTTTGGAGTGAATTCTACAGTTTTAACCATGTAGCTTGTGAAAAAAAATACTTCCTTTTATCTTTCTCTAATCTCCCAGCATTCAGCTTTAGTAAATGATCCCAAGTTTTCATTTTATTGGGGTCAAGGAAAGAGAAAGCTTCTCCCTATTACTTTTTTCCCACTGTAGGCTTTTTAAGGCACATATTGATTTATCTTACAACACAATTTTTCTTAAAAGGAAAGCATATGAAAAAGTTATTCCATGTTCTCTGTGCCTCTCATACTTACACGTTCCTGCAATGAACTGGGTTCCACATCAGAAATAAGAGACATCTCTCTAAATAGGACAGTACAGATAGGAATCATTGGTGGTTGCTCTGCAAAGCATGTTTATCATTCATTATCTGTAAGAGGCTTAATTGCATATTATTGCCACTTTAAACAATAATCCAAGATTTAACACTCTTATACTTGATTTGATGATATAATCTCAGATCTGCTGGCTATTTTATACATTCAGCAGGGTATGTATAGATTTTATCACTGAATTAGGGGGAAAACAAAACAAAATGGGGTATTTATGATATTTTTACTAAAAAGAAACAAGAAATGGCTTGCATTTTGCATACTATTGTAATCAGTGTGCACATGGTTGGATTTTTTAATATTGATAATCTCATTAATACAGGATGAGTTTACCCGGGTAAGGTCATCACTTACTGATAGTGGCCAGAATTTTTGGGTGGGAAGGCACTTTTCAAGCATAAAAATAGTTGCACAACTGGTTGTGCTTTCTCAGAAACTGGCTATTTTGGACCCTTCTTTGGACATTAATGCCTTATTATTTGAAAAGCAAGCTTCTAGTCCTAATGAATGCTAATATGTAAATGCTACCTGGAAAGCTCAGGACCCTGCATATTGTGTTTCTAGTTGACATGGACATGAAACAATATTAAATTCCATTTTAACATGACACAGGATTACAACTCTTTCGGCTGTCATGGTGGCTCATAAATATGCAATTTCCTTCTTCTTCCAGTTTTGCAGATGCATTGTGGGAAGACTGTGCTAGACCAATAATCAAGATTTTGACATTTAGTCATTAAAAATTGGGATGCACAACCCTGCATCAAACCTTGATAAAATACAGACCAACTCTGTTTTGTCAGATAAAAACATTGACCTATCCAAATAATCCTCTTAATATCCAGAAAATTGTTTTGCTCAGCATTATGTTATCAACATGCTGACGGTTGGAGATATAATGGGCTATTTTAAAAAAAAAAAACCACAGGAAAAAAGCCTCCATTCATGCTAAAAATGTGTTGCTTTAGCTCTCTAGAGTGCTGTTGACCATTAAATACTAATAAAAGTGGAGAATACAGTAGTCAGCCCTCCATATCCACGGATTCTGCATCCACACATTTAATCATTCATAGTTCAGAAATATTCACAAACAAAATAAATACAAAAAACAAACATTTTATTTGTCATTTTATATAAGGAATGTCATTTTACTATGTCCTTGTATATAATGAGACTTGAGTGTCCACAGATTTTGATATCTACATTGCGTCCTGGAACCAAACCTCAGTGGATACCAAGAGCCCACTCTATAGGGATGGAAAGAATATTTGCAATTATTCATTTTCAAGTTGAAAAATGGGTTTCCTGCTTGTCAGGAAATTATGTTGAGAAGAAGACTAGACCAATGAGAATTTTGCACATTTTTCTTCTGGTATTCATTGTACAAGTGCATTGTGTAGGAATTATTCTGAGAAGAAAACATATATTTCCCCTCAAAAACACCCTGTTTTCAACATATAAAATGGATTCTTTGCAGAAAACAGTTTATATGGAAGAAGACAGGGGCTTGGGGTTGTCCACGGATGCTTCCTGTGCAAACCTTCCAGGACTTTTGAACGTACTGCAGGAGAATATGGCAGGAGAATATTCATTTACTTCTACAGTGTGGAGAAAGCTACTTTCATTACTCATCATTATGAATTTTTGCATCTTTAATATACACTAAAATTGCTGGGGGTATTTTGTAATAGCGATTCAAAAATGTGTGTGCCCTCTGTAGTAGGCCCATCTGGTGGCTGTGTTTGAAGATAAGTCCTATAGTGACACTGGATCATAAAACTAGGGTTTGGTGAAGAGAGGAGAGTTGGAAAAGAAGAAGAGAGTACTGGAAACTTTTTCAGCAAAATGCATATACCCCATTTGGAAACCAGGAAGTGAAATTTTGTGTAATTTTCATTCTGCTTCTCATAATCCCATTATCATTTTTGTCCTTTCCTATTTCTTTATTAGATTGTGATATTCAGTCTGATTGGTAACCATAGTTTCACTTACCTGCATTTGAAAAAAAGGTCTCTCTAGGCATCTGGAGGTCCTCCAGCAGAAATATAGTGCCTATACAGTCCAGCGTGACTGTTTGGTCAGTTTCCAGCAGAAATATAGCATTTACCATTATCTGTGGTTTTTGCTATCTGTGATAAGGGTACTGTCTGGGAATGTATACGAGGTCAGATTGTATATTTCTTCTGGCATGAAAATCTAGGATCTCATATTAGGAGAATATATTTTTTTCAGGTAACCTGGACCTGAGCTTTATAGGTCATAACCAACACTTTGAATTGTTGCAGAAACAGAATGGTGGCTGGTTATTTTAACAAAGGAATCATTGTGTTGCCAAGCATGATGGGTTACATAACAGTATTAATTGGTGATTTCTCAATGGCTGAATCATGCACATTACTTATTTTAGAAAGTAGCATTATACAGGTAGGAAAGAGGTGGGAGCATGATAACCAATAGATGCACATTTGCACACATTTCAGGAAAGCAGTTCTGTCCTATTGAAAATACTGGTATCTACTTGAAACTGGAGAACATTTAGCATAGCTTTATTCTTAACATAGTTCATGTGATATAAATGTCAGCAGTGTTTGATATATACATAGCAGAAGAAGAGGTGGGTCAGAGGGACTGAATATAATAGCAGTGGTGAAAGTTATGGTAGTTAAAGCTGAAAGGATCAAGAAAGAGAGTTGAGCGGATGCATTGATTGGTGAACTCTTCTGCCCTAGACATTGAAGCCAAGAAGGGTCTGTGTAGGGGCCACATGTGGCCTCTCCAGTCAGTCTCTGCCACTCCTCCTCTTTCTCAGTAGCAATCAATACAGTCATGCTCTTTTGGCCACTGCTGAAAACCACTTTAATAATCTTTCCTTTCTAAGTGAAATGAGCCATGTCTAGTGATAGCATTATATAAATAAATAAAATGATGATGATGATAGGTATGGGAAAAGATCTGACTGTGGAAATTAAAAATGGCCATGATGACTTGGTATCAATAGGCAGTGGACTAGGCTGAGTAGGTTACTCAGTAGCAGTACTTGTATTTCAAAGAGCAAAAATAAAGGTGTAACTGTCACACTGAAGTTGAACAACATGGAAATGCAGACTTGGTTTCTTTAAGTTCTTTCAAAAGGAAGATAACAGAGTTAAAAGTTATAATTTAGTTGTGAGAAATTTTTCCTGTTAAAGCACTGTAATTTGACTGCACTGAGAGTTCATGTTGTAAATCTGTATTATCATTTCTCTACCATATCTCTTAGAGGCAACCTACACAGTGTGTTTTATACATAGTATACTTAAGTTAAAAACATTACTTGGTATATGTACATAGTGTATAGTCTACTTACATAGTATAAAGTCTACTTAAATAATATATTTACTGTCAAGTAAGAGTTCTGTTTCTGACCCATGTGTGACATGGACAGTTTCAGCCTTCCTACTGGCTACTCATTTCTCTAGTTCTCCATGACCTCTCCAAGACAAACAGACAAAAAGAAAAATCTACATTGTCACCAGTGCATAGTTTTTTCCCCCTCTCTTCAACCTCTGAACACCATGTGCATATGGTTCAACTTGGGGAAATGTGGAATCAGGAGGAATTAAATTTAAACTAGCCCTGCCATGGAAACCTACTGGGTGGCCTTGGGCAAGTAACCCTCTCTCAGCCTTAGAAGAAGGCCATGATGAACCTTCATGGAATCAGTCTTGCTAAGAAACATCTATGTGAGGGTATCAATAAGTCAGGAGTTGACTTGAAAGCACACAACAACAAGAATAATAATGCTTACTTGGAAATTAAAGGGAAAGTAAGATCTCAGCTGCATGCTGTGCAATTAGCATAATGTATAATTAAACGCTTAGAGATGTTCTACAGATGTCTTGCCTGTGCATGCACCAGAACGAGGGGACAAGAGTGCAGGCTGTATCACTTTTCAGAGTGTAAGAGATGGTTGGATTGACAATGCAAGAAAACATTGGATTCAAAGTTGAAATAACGGTGGTTGTATGGCATTTTTAAATTCTTCCATACATAAAAATACAGTCTGATGTGGTGTGATGTGGTGATGTGGTCCATGCTAATAGATAGATAGATAGATAGATAGATAGATAGATAGATAGATAGTAATATGTGCTAACATGGACTTTCTTTCTCTCTCTCTCCATCCACATATCTTAACCACTTTTTGTACTGTGCACTTCGAAGTGATACACCCTGTGCTCTTGTCCCCTTATTTTTGTTCATGCATCTATAGACAGATCTGTAGAACATCCACACACACACAAACGCACACAAATGAAATATTTATCAAAATGGGAAATGTGTGTCTGGATAATTCAGTTCTTGATTTTTGCTGCTTGGAGGGTTTCTGAAGCTGTGGGGGGTTGCACCCCCCCTCTCTTTTTGGAAAAACCTTATTACTCCTGGAAAGGTACAGATGTGGTAAAAAGAAAAACAAACCCAAAACTTTTTGGGGACAGATTTTTTTTCTTCAGAACAGGATGCATTGTGCCTGCACATGGCTTGTGAATGACACTTTTCTTATACTTTCTATGAGCTCATCCAAGTCAACTCTGTTCCATGGTCTGGGCACTTAGCTTCATAGTTTCATAATGATAATGCTTTGTAGGGCTAAATACAGTAAGGCTAGATAGAGTTTCCCCACTCTCCTGCTGAGAATTATGGAATTATTCTCATTTCGTTCCAGACACTACAGCAGTCTTTCTTGCAAGGCCCCATCATGCAGGTGCTGTCTGTACCCTGAGCATGCCATTTGCATGCCCTCTTCACCTTCTGGGCTTGTGCCTTCAGCAGCTTTTCTTCTCAGGAGATGCTGGCTTGGCACAATGTCAAGTACAACTTGAGTCAGAAATCGAGAGTGCAAGCTGGTTGCTCATATGGTCCTGATCTTCTCATGAGGCCCACGCTTCATGAGGTTTCTTATCTAATTGCCTTTTTAATACATTAGGAACCTTTTTTCTTTCCTCCTCCTCCCACCTTTTTCTCTCTTCTAGAAGAGAGAGGCAGGAGGAAAATTGGCTTGGGCTCTAATGAGCTTTTCCTTAAATTAATCCCATAGTGTTTCCTGAATTACAAGATAATTGCACATTTTAATTTTTGCAGCCTCTGGTCTAATGCATTCTGATTTTTTCCTCATGAAGTTGTAGTAATGACAGTTGCAACAGCAACAGTAGTAACAGTTCATAGAATCATAGAGTTGGAAGAGACCACAAGGGCCATCTAGTCCAAGCCCCTGCCATGCAGGAACTCACAATCAAAGCACTCCTGACAAATAGCCATCCAGCCTCTGCTTAAAGACCTCCAGGGAAGGAGACTCCACCACACTCCAAGGGAGCAGTGTGTGTGTGTGTGTTGTTGTCAGCCCTCTGTATCCACGGATTTCTTAACTGTGGATGCAACTATCCATGGCTTGAAAATATAATATAATATAATATAATATAATATAATATAATATATATTACAAAAAGCAATCCTTGATTTTGTCATTTTTTATAGGGGGCACCATTTCATTATGTCACTGTATTTAATAGAACTTGAGCATCCATGGATTTTGGTATCCACAGGGGGTCCTGAAATCAAACCTTAGCGGATACCAAGGGCCCACTGTATATTCATCCTTCTTCAATCCACTTTAGCTTCTAAAAGCTTCTCCAGAGGCCATTTCATAGAACAGGCTTCTGAAGGGCCTGGAAACCATGCTTTATGAAGAAAGACTTAGGAAGCTGGGTATGTTTAGCCTGGAAAAGTGATGGTTAAGAGGTGATATGACAGCTCTGTTTAAGTATTTAAAGGGGTGTCACATTGAGCAAGGAGCAAGCTTGTTTTTTGCTGCTCCAGAGATTAGAACACTGAACAATGGATGCAAGCTACAGGAAAAGAGATTCCACCTCAACATTAGAAGAACCTTCCTGAGAGCAAGAGCTGTTCGCTAATGGAACACACTCCCTTAGAGTGTGGTTGAGTCTCCTTCTTTGGGGGTCTTTAAGCAGAGGCTGGATGGATGTCTGTTGGGGATTCTTTGATTGAGAGTTCCTGCATGGCAGGGGGTTGGACTGGATGGCCCTTGTTGACTCTTCCAACTTTAGGATTCTATGATTCTATGTGGGTTCTTGCAGGAGCAGTAGGAGACACAACTGGATTATGACGGGTGTGCAAAATGCAATTGCTGGGCCACATCAAAGCCCACAGACCATTCAGAAATATTTGGGGTGATGTTTTACACCCAATCCCTCAATGGCTCAAAATGCTGCAAAATGTGCTTCCTCATCCCACCCTCCTCATACTTAAATGGGAAGTTACATGACACCACATCCAGGTACATGCATCTGGTCTGCTGGAGGTTGCAGGGGCAAACATTGGCTCCTGCCCCCTCTGCAGTGCCCACCTTGGATTATGCACAGCTCCATCATGCTTTAGCCTCAGCAGAGGCCCTCCCCTCCATTCCTGCTGCCATTGTTTTGGCCCCAGAAGGAAAGAAGAGGAAGGCAGCATCTACAGTTGTCCCTCCATATTTGCTAGGGTTAGGGGAACAAGAACCCCCGTGAATATAGAACAACCACAAATAACAAAAATACCATGTTTTTACTTGAAGGACACTTCTCTAGGAATCTCTAGGTCCTCCAGTGCAACTCTGTGGTCAATGTCCGACATACACTGACCATAGAACGGCACTGGAGTAGCTACAAATGGTCTTTCAGAGCAACTTTTAGTTAAAGTTGAGCACAGAGTTGCACTGGAGGACCTAGACAGTCCTAGAGAGAACATATTAATGAAATCCGTGAATAATCAAATCCGCAAATATCAAAGCCACAAAAATGGAGGGATGACTGTATTGGATTTTATTTCCTTCCTAGACTGCCATTCCATTTTCCTTATGTTTCATGACTTATTTAGATTGGAAGCCTGAGGGCAGGAAACAGTCAAATTAACAATTTGTAAACTCCTCTGGGAGCCTTTTTGGCTGAGGGATGGGTTATAAATACGCTAAATAAATAAATAAGTTGTGTCGAAATGCAAGCAACTTGTTCTGAAAATGTTTACCAAACATGTTACAGAAAGCTACCAAGGATCCTTTCATATTTCCCATAGGGACAGAATCTAAAAGAGTCTCAGTGACTCAGACCGCATCATTGGAGTTAAAAACACTCAGCTTCTTAAGACATTATCCTTCTTCTGCCATGGCCACAAGTACCTCTGTACATTTATTCCAGACATCTTTCAACTTTGTTTTCTGTGTCATCTCAATGATATTACCCCTCCCTCAGAAGATTTGTTTTAACTAGTGTGTGTGTGTATGTATGCATTTAGCCATCAGGATGTCCATGTTGTGACTTGTAGAGGCATTTTATTTGGCATGTTGTAAGGGAGAATTATATGTAGCATGTTTGTCTTTGAGCCACCTTGGGTCTCTTTCTGGGAGAAAGGCGTCATACAAATGAAATTAATAAATAAAACAATAAATTGTCTGTCACATCTGTCAGAGCTTCTGATGATATTCGATTTGTCTCTTCGTTTTCGACAGTTCTTGCTCTGTTCTGCTTTTGTGAACTTTTCCCGGGTAAACTAATGTTTCTCATACAGCTGCAACTTTCCCTGGGCTTTAAGCAGTGGCCTTTCTCATCTCTCCCCATTTTTAAAAATGGTAGTGCCAAGGATTGCACTTGCACTTGCAAAGTGTGGCTTCCGTCACGGAGCTGTGGTGTTTCTCTAACCATAGTTCATCTTCTAGGGCTTTAAATGGAGGAAATGGTTTGCCATCAGGTAAATTTAATAAAACGATGAGAGAATGTAACCATGCTATGAACTAATTTAATGAAAAAATCACCCAAATGATAAAGTGTGTAATTATGTTAAATTTCATGATACTTGGGGTCACAAATGGATTTCTTTCTCATGCTCAGATGACATCAGTTAATACCAGTTCTAGCTGCCTGTTAAGCTGTAGATTTGGTAACATTTTATATTAAATGGACATTAATTCATACTGAATTATTATGGAATTTCTGATGAATTAGTTATCACAGCTAGGCACATGCCTGGGGAATTATATTTCCCTACTTAGGGTATAATACTAAGCACTAGTATTAACTAACTACAGAGCCCTTTCCAATTATTCTGTGAGTGGGGAAAAACAATCTTAAAATACAATCCTATATAGGCACTTACATGGGACTGAGCAGAATTCAGAGACATAGCCCTCTTAGTCTGGGATATCAATATGCAATGGTATCTTGTAGCACCTTTGAGACTAACAGTGTAGAAGAAGTTGTAGCATAAACTTTCATAGACTTTGGCGGGGTACAAACTGCCGCTTTGCGGTGCTTCCCCGCCGCCGCCATTTGCTCCGTGCGGGAACCGCAGCAGCCAAACCGCGCGACTCCCGCGCGGAGCAAAAAAGAAGCTCCATTTCGGAGCTTCTTCTTACGGCGCCTCTATGACGTTGCGAGGCGCCTGGCACGGACTCGCGATGTCATAGGCGCCGCGACACGTCTGGACGCTGTGCGTCCAGTACGTAAAGATGGCGGCGCCCATGTAGAAGGGGCGCCGCCATCGTGTACGTATAGGATACGTACTAGGGTTAGGGGGGTGCGGAAGCACTGCCCCTTCCTAACCCTAGTACGTATCCTATACGTACTAAATGGCGGTGTGTATCCCGCCTATGTCTACTTCCTCAGATGGATGGAGTGCTCTGAGGAAGTAGACGTAGTCTACGAAAGCTCAGTCTACAACTTCTTCTACACACTCTCAAAGTTGATGCAAATTCCTTTGGCAAACGGGACTGAGCAAATGTGTAGTGGACTGTATTTTTGATGTTACATTAACTGTTCTAACTTTTCTAACTTGATACATTTTACAAGCCCCCTTCAACTTTTTGCAAGTTTTTGTATGCACGTGCTAACTCAGCTGCACCTACAGAGGTTTGGGAAGACTAAATTAGCCCACTAGCCTGTTGTGCCTTTAGTGTAGGTCAGCTGCCTGCAGGGGATGAATGCAAGAGAGCTTAGCTTTCAGATCTTAGAACTGGGGTGGTGATGTAATTTATTGACAACCCAGGATGATTCCTACATACCATTAATGAGTGAATGAGGTGATAATGGATCTTTCAAATTTTCCTGTTGTTTTTAACCAATTATCATATAATCAGAAGATAAAGAAGATAACAAGAGGCTTGATCATGTATGACTTTTCACTAATGTGTCTGCCCCTTCATTCCACCAGGTTAAATGACAGAACTTGGTTATATTTCTAATTCAAAGCAAAAGCTTGCCTGAAGACATCTGATAGGAAATCTCACCTTCAGGTGAGACCAAATGGTCACCTAATATTTACCATCCAGTTTTCAGATCATGGTGAATTCCTTTTTGTGTGTTTTCAGGGGGACCCTATTTTAATAGTTTTTATTGGGGTGGAGGTAGGCTTGCCATATCCCGCCTGGGGACGGGACTTTCCCAGTTTGGGGGGCCGCACGGTCCCGCCCTGGTTTGGCCCCGCCCCCGGGGTTCCCCCCCCCCCGCAGCGAGGCCCTGGAAGGCTTTGCCTAGGGCTTGGGAGACACTGTCTCCCAAGCCCCACACTGTCTCCCAGGCCCCAGCGAAGCCTTGGAGCGGCTCCGCAATCACGGAGCCCTGGAAGGCCTCGCCGGGGCTTGGGAGACACTGTATCCCAGGTCCCAGCGAAGCCTTAGAGCGGCTCCGCGATCGCGGAGCCCTGGAAGGCTTCACTGGGGCTTGGGAGACACTGTCTCCCAGGCCCTGGCGAGGCCCTGGAAGTGGCTCTGCGATTATGGAGTCCTCCAAGGCCTCGCTGGGGCTTGGGAGACACTCAGGCCCCCCAGCGAAGGCCCCTGGACAATGTTGTAAAAAGTAGGAACATTTTTTTTTATTTCCTTCCTGGGCAGTGATTTTTTTTTTAAAAAAAAAAAAAGTCCTACATTTTAAAACATTGTCCTACATTTTCCCTGGTTTGGAGGTCCTCGGGGATGGCAACCCTCGGTGGAGGGGTATGGAAGGGCTCACAACTCCATTGGAGAGGGTCTCACTCTCCTTCCTAATTTAAAATATTTCTTTCCTATTTACCTTTCAAATCACTGATTTTGCTGTGAGCTTCAGTGGTTATTGCTTTCTGTATGAGTGGATCTCTTGCCACCTCTAAGATTCTTTGTTCCTATGGTGCTTCCATGCAGGACATTAGTGAACACAAATATACAGTGTGACCTTGGTATCTGCTGGGGTTTGGTTCCAGGATCCTCGTGGATACCAAATCTGTGAATGCTCAAGTCTCATTATATACAATGCTACAGTAAAATGGTGTCCCTTATATAAAATGGCGAATGATTCAAAGATTTGCTGTTTAGAATTCTTGGGAAGAATATTTTCAAGCTGTGGTTGACTGAATCTGTGGTTGCAGGATCTGTGGATACTGAGGTCCGACTGTACTAGTGTTCTTTCCAGATGCATTCCAGGGGAAAAGAGTGATGATCTTTCTGCTGCCAGTGAAGCTGGTAGCTTTGTGGGGATGCTTTTTGGGAAGGGGAACTAAAAATGGGAGAAAGCTAGGAACACCTTCTTCTGTTGCAGTTTTAAGCTTTTCTTTCTTTCTTTCTTTCTTTTAAGCTGCTTTTCTGATCAATTTTCTTTGGGCCAAAATTCTTCCCTGAAATCAGCCAAAACCCCAAAGCCAAATGAAAGGAGTCCAACTTAGGTTGCAGCTTTCTGGGGACATAGTTTGCTACATATTTTGAATACAGCATTACTTTCAGGATTCCAAAAACAGACAAACAAACTCAAATACTGTGACACAATCTGTGGTGAAAATTTGGGAGGGTACATGCTCCCAAGCCAAATTAGACTCCTGCCCTTAAGATTTCAGTGTGACTGTCAGACTCTTGTCTGATAGAATCTTGCCAGTACCGGAGGTGATTTAAGAACCAGATTTGGGTGAGCAGGATCATAAATGTTGCATGCTATCATAGAAGATTAGAAATTAGTTCAGGTTCTCAAATATTTCTTCCTGAACCCAATTATCAGGACTAAGTATCAATTTGTGATGTTGCTAAAGATATATTGAGATATGGATCCAGATCTCTCAATTTGGCTATGATTATACATGAAACACAGTCATTGATGTGATGAATGATTTATGTAAAGCGTTGGTCTCTTTAGGGGCAAGAGGAGAGAGAAAAAAAGACTTGTGATACTTCCTTTTCTTTCCAGTTATAGAAATATTGAAAGGGTCCCTTTTCCATTCAAGATATCAGATCTTGATGAATAAAACATTTTGACCTCTTACAAAATATTCTTCCAATTTTCTTGGCAGTTTTTATTCCTGTGGGGGAAGGCTGTTTTCCAGTTATCCACCTCGCGACTCTCTTTAACATCCTCCCTCCCACCTATACTGGTTGGAGAATTTGTTGATTCAAGTGAAGTTGTGTTAACCACATTTATATGGCATAGACAAGCAGACTGACACACAGAAATATCCCCTTGCATGCACTTGAGGCAAATACCACTCAGCTAGAAACCATATTATGTTGATGTTACTCTTTAAAAAATTAGTGCAATCTGGAAAAGTGCATTTGATTTTTGAGCCTGAGACCTTTAAAGACAATATGGGAGTTTTGCATTTCTCCCCTTTCACAATAAGAATTTGGAAGCCTGCTCTGGCAGATTGCACAGAAACATCTTTTGTAGTTTCTAGTTAAATATTCTGTTTATAAGCTTCTGCTACACAGCAATCTGATGAGCATTATTCCATACTCTGGCTATGTTGTATCTCTCCAGATTTTTTTCTTCTTTCTTTCTTTCTTTCTTTCTTTCTTTCTTTCTTTCTTTCTTTCAATGAAGGAAGAATGTTTGCATCCCTGCAGCATACAGAGCTGAAGTGACTCAGAGTTAATGCAATGAGCAGAAATAAAGTACATCTACTGTTCGGCATGCTGTCAAATTACCATTTTTAGAGCTCTCAGTTCTTGTATTGCATATTAAAGGAAACCTTTCATTTGAGGGCATTTTGGGGTAAATTGGATCACTGTTCAAAGAAAATTACTGTGTTTCATCACTGCATCTCAACATTAATTGCAGATTACATAGAGCAGTAACCATTTTTAACTTCCCACCTTGGATTAGAGCAGATTAAATGGACTTGTTTTCTTTGGTACATTGACATTTCTCCAAAAGCAGAAATGTCAGCTGCAGCCGCGCTGAAATGCAGTAGAACCTAGTAAGTCTCACTTTGAAGAAGATGTGTAGGGTCACAGTTTTCGGCCTGAATACCCTTGGTAGACCAAACTAGACGCAACCCACTGCTGAATGGTGGGTCCACATTTATGTAAATCCCATTGATTCAGTGTCTCTATTCTTATTGGGACTACCAGTAGGACTTTGGTTGTAGGGTGCAGTGAAATGCACACATAACCTGGAAGCAGGGAGGGATGAATAAAGTAGAAAGGGATAAAGCTGTAAAATTTATATAAAGATCTGTGTAAGAACAGCAGTTGTGACAATGCTGGTTTCTCTCAGTGTCCCATTTTGCCATTCTGAAATTTATTCTATCTTTTTTCTTTACCAGTTTGTCGTTGTTAGTTTTTTTTAAAGTCTCTTTGGAAATTTGTACACAATACAGTAGACTCTTCCTGTTGGTGGGCTGGTGAACTGTGGCTTTGAACCCCCCCCCCCCCCCTTCATGGATCACCATGCCCCATGTTATTCAATGCACATACACACAATTGAACAAAATGTGGCCTGGTAGTCTACGTTTTTTGCCACCCACAGGGGCCCCTGGAACCAAACCCCCGTGGATAGGAAGGATCCACTATATTGTGCACATTCCTCCTAAAACCCACATTTTGCCTATTGTATATATATATCCAAAACCATTAGCAAACAATATTTTTACGGTATTTGATGGTGTATTTTCCTCATATATACATATTGTTGTGTGGGATTTTTTACTGCATTGTACTGCAAAATTTGGTGACATGTTACGCATCAGAGAATAATTGTGCTTTACTCTTACTTTTGGTTTGGAGAGCATGGACTAGAAGAGTTTTCTGTCCCATCTCTGCTTTTCAAGTAGATATGAATGGAGTTATCTTGGCAGATATGGAGTTGATGGTGATTAATTTGAGAATTCCTTGGTTGCTTCTTATACCACTGCTTTCAAAAATAAAAATTAAAAAGTCAACACCTTTGTGCCATTCGCTTAATAATCACATGATTTTAGAAGTGTCCCATTAGCTCTGTATACATTCAAGGTGTAGTTTTTCAGGCTTTTATGTCTACAGGTACACTAGTTAATAACCCAGGCATATTTCTGGGGATTACTACTTTAACAGCAAATTTGGTACTAGAGGCAGAAATAACATCAAAATAACAGTTTCCTACACCAAAAACCAAACAAGCAAACAAACAACCCAAGACAAAAAAGCGGTTCAAGATGTTTCAGCGAAGTAATATGTGAATTGAGAAAACCAGGTCAGGTAAGCCTTGCATAAATCAACAGAAAACATTTTGAAGCTTCTGCGGACCACTTGAAAGCTTCTTCCAAAATGCCTCCAGAGATAGTATTTTTTCCCTTTCACCACCCTCCACTTTTCTTACAATTTCCATTCGGGTGGCCATCAGTAGAATAGCTGGTGAGGGAGGCTTATGTACTTGCACATTTTTTCTCTGTTTTGCTGTTCATGTATGCTGAATAATGTAGCCTAAAGGAAGATGATGTTTGCCTTGCCTATTGTAGGCTATTGCTACAGAAGGATTAGTTTGTCCATCTAGTGTGCAATCTTCCTCTCTTTTTACACCCCTCCACCTTTCCTAGCATTGATGTCTTTTCTAGTGAGTCATGTCTTCCCATGATGTGCCCATCTTTAACTTGATCATCTTGGCTTCCTCCTAGTTTGGTGTCATCTGAAAATTTGATAAGTATGCCTCTAATTCTGTCATCCAATTCATTGATAAAGATATTGAATAGCACTGGACCAGGACAGAACCCTGTGAGACCCCACTGGTCACTTCTCTCCAGGAGGAAACGGAACCATTGTTGAGCACCCTTTGGGTTTGGCCGGTCAACCAATTACAAATCCATGTAATAGTTGCCTTGTTTAGCTCTCATTTTACAAGCTTTAATTGGCTTTAAAACACCAACTCTAAAGAAAGGTGATTTTTCTATATAATTTCTTGTTAGATGAAAGTTGTGAAGACACACCCAACTAAAGGTGGTGGCAGGTTTGGGTGTGCAACGCCGGTACCCTGGTGAGATCAAACTCTTTACCCAAAAAAGGCTCTGAAGCTGAATGTAAAGTTCAAAAGGGGGGAAATTTAATTTAAAGGACAAAATAAAGAGTTTTCTCCTCCCCAGCTCTAAACAAAAGGTAATTTACAGTTTCAGCAATCTTCCGGATGTCATCTTTCTGGGTCTGATGTTAGTTTGCTCTCCTCACTCAATGGAGCTGGTGCAGGGTCTTTCAGCTCCTGAATTCTTTATTCACTTGTTGTTGGTAACTAATTTGGCTGAGATCTGGTAACTGAAATGGCTAACGTGTAAGAAATGCCCTTTCCGCCTGTCTGGGCCTGTTTGCCACCAAAAGACAGCTCTCTGCCTGCTCACAGCAAAGACTGTTCCCAACTAAAGGCTTCCAGCTACAACAGAGCATTCTGGGAAAGGGCAAACCAAACCTGGAAATAATGCAGGGGAATCCTACAGCTCCTCCCACAACTAATACAATGACTTTCCTACACTAAAATAATCTATGGCCTGAACCAACATGAAAGAAAATGCAGGGGAAATTCAATCAGTCCTGGCAGGACATCACAAAAGTACTGGCCTGTTACAGACTGCCAAAATAAAGCTGCTTCGGGCCTCTTTGGAGGTATGCTATTTAAATGATGCATGGGTCCTAAGAGTCCGGAGGTCGCACCAAAGCCACATTCCATTCCTAAGCACCAGAGTGCAACTTTTGGTGCAGCTTCCGGATTCTTAGGATGTGTGCATCATTTAAATAGCATACCTCCAAAGAGACCTGAAGCAGCTTTATTTTGGCAGTCTGTAACAGGCCACTGTTTTATGTTATATCTTGTTTTAAATCTAGAGCGATTTGTGATCCAAGCAGGGATATGGCCCGCCTTAAAATGGAGAAGGTTAGCTTGCCCTCTCCACTTGGGCTACAATTCCACCAGTGTTTCTATTGTTTGTATATTTCATCTATAAGACTTGTAATGTCTTTTGTACATAGAGGCATTTAAGAAATACAATAAACAGCATAAGTGTCAACCATTAAACTGGTTTTCAAGATCAGTTGAGTTCAATGCACATATTTTATCTTTCTCTGACGGTTATTTTGTGCATGGGAGATCTTTTTCTGGTGGTGTGATTGATATTTCTAGGTGTCATTGACAGAAAGCAGGAGGACTTACCTATAGAAATAATTAGTTGGTCATCTATATTGTTCCACAAAAGGCTTTGTTCCACATCTCCTTTGTTACATTGTACTTAAGTAATTTAGTATTTTCTATTTTGGGATTCTATTTTCTCCTCTCTTCTGCTCATTTTTTATGGAGAAAAAGATCCTGAAAGTTAGAACAGTAATCAGAGTAATGGGGTGTTGGCAGATATCTGTATTCTTCCACCCAAAACTGGTTGCAGAAAAAATTATAGAGTATAGTAGAACAATCAAGATGCAATCTGAAGGTCTATTTTTGTTTTTCAGATTCTTTGTTTAATTCAGTTTATCTTTCTCTCTGCACATGCCCAAAACAGCTTTCAATAATGTAAATGCTTAACTAAAATCTTATTTTACAACAGTAAATAAATAAATAAATAAAAACTCTAATAAAAAGAACAGTGCAGGTCATTCTGTAGCCCAGGAGAGGAAGGTCTATAGTTAGTGGGAGTCATTTGAATTGCAAAGGACCTCTTTTAGGTCAGAAGGGGACACATAATGCCAGTCCCTCCAAATCTCCACTTTTCCTAAAATTTATTTCCAATCTGAGATGCAAGGATTGGGAGAGCCTACTGCTATTTCCAGTGGAAGACCTTCACTCAGTCACCATCGCTAAGCCTAATCTTCTCTGAAAGGATGGTGTGAAGTACTACTCTGAGCTATTTTGGGGCAGAGTAGAATAAACACAAATAACATATAAAGAAATAGGAATAAGTGACTGCTGGGCAACCTGAGGTTGGTAGAAATACTTTGGGGGGGGAGCAGAGGAGCCCAGGCTGATTATTATTGAGCGTGTTTACAGTTTGATCCCAAGCTAAATATGGATTTCTGCCAGGGAAGAGGAGGTGAGCAGATTTACTCTTATCTAAACAGAATAGTCAGTGTCTTGGCAGGGTGTTGGGAGTCTGGATTGTATTTACATTTGCAAATAGAGTGTTCTTTACTCACAGACATTCTTTCCAACTGACTTACGCCAAACGTGAAGCCATCTCTGCATTTTATGCTTTAACAGAATCTGTCCCAGACACATTAACCACGTGCCGACAAATTGAACTGGCTGCTTGGAAGCTCCCGGAGGAGCTCTTGATTGCCAATTACACTGTTTCTCTTTTCTCTCAAATTGCTAAGAAACAGTAACCCACTTGATTTAAGATTATTTCCATAGCTCATAGCCTGTACACTAGGCAATTGCTTTATGATATTTGGGCCTGCAAGAGCATTGTGCCAGCATCAATTGTGTTTCGTGCCCTTACTTGTAATGCTCCCAGTTTGACTCCCATTTATTAACTTTCCTCAGGATACATTAGCTGTGCACCTTATCGGATCATTCTGCCTGCCTGCTGTTTCATTTTTTTTGAAAAAGGAACAAAGAAAACCAATGTTTAGGAATGTTTTTTGTATTTTTTTCTTTAAGAAATGGATTAAAATAATTCCTTGCTCATATCAGTTAACTTCCTCCCTTTAATAAAACAGGCAAACAAAAAAGTATAGGTATAGGATATTAGAAATGACTATTCCAGTTGTGAAAAATTACGTTCTTGGATCAAATACTGCTTGAGGTTTTGCATTGTGCTTGGCTAGTGTGAGTCTGTGTTCATATAGTTACACAGTGGTTGCACTTCAGCACCCTTTGGCTGAATAATGGCAATATGGAATTGATTGTGTATCTGACAGTGTGCATGCTTGTTGTCTAGTTCTGCAAATGAAGAATTTACAGTGGATATTTCTGCAGTCCAGTAGATTAATTGGTACATAGAAACACCATCCAAGAATGCACACTTATGTGGGTAGAGTCCTTTTAGTGAGCTGCAACTAGAAGAGACCAATTGAATCAATTCTTGAATAATGAATTCTTGAATCCTTGGTCAATCCAGCTGATTCAATGTCCAGTTCTAGTCAGGACTAACAATAAGATTTAGGCCATGTGAAATGGTTACACTTGTGAAACTCTGTTTATACAACTGTAAACTGTTGTATGTCTACTGTTCAAAAAGATGCCACCACCTATATCCACCAGAGAAGTTACACAGGTGTAAAATACCAGTAGGATTCCATCCTTAGGTCAAACTGAAATTTGTTGTTCTTCCTCTTTTTTTTTAAAGATCCTTAAATATTTTGCCTGTAGAGTAATTGCAGCATTTGCTTTGAAATCCATTTGAGCAATGCATAGTTGTATTGTTGAAACATTTTTGATTCGCCTAAAGATTTGTCACAAGAAGTGACCCCAAAGTTTGCTGCAAACTTTTCTTTAGGTGGAAATTTCATCAGAAAAAGTCTATGTACATCAGGAGTAAGTGAAAAGTTTGTTTGTTTGTTTGTTGTTTTTATAAGGATTTTAAAAAATTGATTTGTTTTTCTTAAGCAATTGGTGGTACAAACCTGAGATTTTAAAAATGTGAAATTTGGAATTAAAAAACCTAGCATTTAAAAGTTATTAAAATTGAATGGTGGTGGGGTGGGGAAAGAGGTAACAGTTCTAATTCACCACTGTGAACACGGTTGAATACATGAGGATTTAGTCCCAGCATTCTCATTTAAGCATTCAAAGCCCTCTGGCTGGATGTACCAATCTGTCACTTTTGCTTTTTCTCATATTCATGCATTTTATAAACGCAAGTTCTTTTCCTTCTGTTCAGCACTATATGAACATGGCTGAATTCACACATGGATATTTTTTAAAATCCAAAGTTCTTCTCCTCCTTTCTTCCTTGCAAGAAAAGGAGGAAGAGGACGGATAAAGTTAACTTTTTTGCCTTTTGTTATATTTTTAAAACACACAAAAGAAATTTCTTGCCCATTCCTGATCCAGGTCAAATGTTGCTGATGTGCAACCTTCATGCTTGAAGGCATGCACCTGTATTTATATTTGGGAAAGAATATATAAACACTAAAAGTAATATGAGAAGCAGCCTTTTGTAATGTTTTATTTCACAGTAGTATTCTGCAGAGCAGCTTCCACCAACCTGGCACAATTCAGGTGTGTTGGGTTTCAATTTGTGTCATCCTGTTTCATCATGTGCACACTGGGGATAATGGGACTTGTACCCCAGCTCTTTTGGAGGACATCAGATTGGTGTGTGAATGTATGTGAGAGAGGTTGAACATCCCATCTTCTGCAGCTGTTTGCATTATTCACTTCCTCTTTTGCCCTACTTTGCTTTAAAAAAAGAAGAAAGCTTAAGATACATATTAATAAGAAAATATGAAATACAGTGGTGCCTCGGGTTACGAAATTAATTCGTTCCGCCACTCCTTTCGTAACCCGAAAATTTCATAACCCGAAACACTTTTCCGTTAGCACTGGAAAGCCTATAGCTGCACTTTGCAGCATTTGAATTTCGCGCCGAAATGAATTTCGTAACCCGAAAAATATTTTGTAACCCGAAACAGTTTTTGCCAATCCAACTTTTTCGTATCCCGGAAATTTCGTAACCCGATCATTTCGTATCCCGAGGCACCACTGTACATACTGATACCTTGCTGAGCTCACCCAAAGAACAGTACAATGCTAATGCAAACTTACTTTCAGATATAAATGTGAAATAATGAAATGTGTGTACCCTTACTGTCTCCATCCTATTGTAGGCTGGGAGATGCGTTGCTGATTCTATGGAAAATATAGCATGAAAGTGTTATTATTCTGCTCTCCCCATGAGAATTCCATTCATATCCTTGATTTCTGTATTTGCTGTCTCCTTTAGGAAGGGTGTTGCCAGTCACAAACGTATTATGAGTTCTGCCAGCACTGAGATTTATGGGGATGGTTTTATAAAATATTAAATCATCAAGATGATGGTGGCTGGGTGGTGGCCATTTTGAGTTTAGCCTAGATTTAGTGACGTGACATGGTGCCATATGCAATTTTAAGATGAAAACACTCAGGCACACCACCACAAAACCTCAAACTAGTTGAAAACTTGTCAGGTTTGATGGGTGCAAGAAAAATGGAGCATCCCTTTCCCCAATCTCCCTTGCTCACACCTGACATTTCTTTTTCATGAGAAGAGACTTCAAACAAGCTGAAGGCTTGTCAAGTTTGATGGATGCAAGAGAGATGAAGCCATCAATCTCCCTCGCCTGTTCCTGATCCTCTCTTTCCAAAAGATTAAATAGGCTGTAGCTATGAGATAGAGTACTTGCTTTATGTGTAAAGTATCCTATGTTCAGTGCATGGTGTCTCAACATAGGATTGGAATAGGATTATCTCTGTCTGAAGCTCTGGAAAGATCACACAGGTAATTGAACTAGATGAGTCAATGTTGTAACTTTCTATAAGACACCTTCATTACCTCTAGATGATCCCCCATCAGTAGCATCACTTATGTGGGAAATGTGAGGTGTTGGGATCTGTGGGTTCTTTATGGTTTTGTGGGACATGGAGCTGTCAACGTGATGGTAACTGGGTAGTGGAAATTTTGAGTTTTGCTCAGATTGACTGTCTAAACACAAATTGCTGAGGCAGTTGTCCTGGACAGGGTTGTCCTGGCTCAAACAAAGTTGCGGATCTGCTTTTTTCCAAATCTAGTCTATGATCCTATTTCCTAAACTGCATATTAATCTCCCTTTCCACCTGGCACACTGGCTGTGCAGCTGTCATGTTGCCATGATCCTGCATCATGGCTGTTCATAGTTTTAAACATTGAAACATTTAATGGCTTTATATGTTAGCTACTTTAAATTGTATGAGTTAAAACAGAATTGAAAATTGTATGTGTGTATGTGATATAGAAATCTACATTTATTTCCTATCCCCAGCTAGAAGAGCCCAGTTGAATTAATTGCTGAATGGTAAGGTATATATAAATCTCTTTGGTGCATTGAGTCTTCTCTTGATGGGGAAGCAATTAGATTAAGCTCATTGAGGTTTAAGTGATGTACTTTTGTTTAAGCTGTCTGCAACCTAGTCTCTGACTGTTAGCCAAGATGGTTGAGGATGATAGGAATTGTTGTAGAAAACATGGAGAGTACAGGTTGAGGAGTCTGATGAATAGAATTACATTGCCTGGGTGTTGATGGATCCTGACTCAACACAATATGTAATGATTTTAACTTTTTATAAATTTTATGTTCCCATTATTTGCATTCACTGGAGTACGTTTCCAAATTAAGCAAAAATAACCTTTGTGATGTTAATACATTACTTTAAAGGTTGTGTTGTGATTAATTATGTAAAGACGTGCTGATCTGCCATTTGCCAGATAAATTTGATGGTAATGTTTATAGCAGTTCTCCCCAGTGTATGTGTTCGTTTTTCATGAATTTTATTTTTCTTAAGGCAGCGTGGGTGTCTCTGATGAAGTCTGTTTTCCCCGCTGTATATAAATATAATGAATTGAGTTTGTTTCTTTTGCCTAATGAGCTAGTTAATTTTTACTCTTTTGTTTGACAACGCATATAACTCACTGTTTCTCCAAATTTCTCTGGAAGCACAAACTTTGGCTTACCCAACCATACATTTGCCTTTCAGAGTTTTAGGGCACAAATTTGTCATCTGCAAGCACTGTTACGTGGAGGACACTGTGATTCAGAAGAAAATGAGGAGTGAGACAACAGGACATCAGTAGCTTCCAAATGCAAATTGCATCTGATCCAGAACATAAAAGTTGGGAAACTTCTGTATTAAAATGTCAGTCTGTCCCAAGGCTAGACCCAGAAGCACTCCTAACCTAGAGTGCTTTAAATCCGTTTGGACCTACTGCTACTGATGTGAAGAAGTCTCATAGTCCCTCTGTCTTATTTCCCGTCCATCCTATCATTTACAGAACTGAATAGCATGAATGCCTGATAACCCTTATGTTTTCAGTTCTAGACCTGGCAGCGTTTTATCAGTGATTTCTTGACTAAAACTTTTTGAACTTTGAATAAAACTGTACAGGTGGAACCTGCAATATAATATTGAAAAGTGTGCCTTTGCCTATGGTTTGTTAACTTCAATAAAGGCAATTGTTTGTTTGGAAAGTGTGTCATTTAGTCTGTACTATAACGTAAAAATGAATGTACTGTACTGTCCTGCAGACATGGAGACAACTACTTGCCACTGAAATTAGATGTTTTGGTTGTTAATTGTGGTTTGTAAAAATGGGCACCAGGTGATATCCCAGTATGGGGAAGACAGGAAGAGCACCAGGTGGCAAGAACACTGCTCTGAATATACAAGCTAACACTCTAGATTTGTGTGTGTGTGGGGGGGGCACCTGTAGCTCCTTTGGTGTTGCTTTTATCCCTAAAAGTATTCTTTCCAAACTTTTTGTTTGAACATGAGCCTATGGTTGCTGTTTCCCAAAAAGGCAGTAGTAAAGGGCTCTAGAGAGAGTTGGTGGGTACGTGCACTTTATTCCATCATGCTGTTTGGAGCAGAATTGGTGAACTGTTGTGTCGCAATAAAGTCCCCCTCTGCAACATCAAATGGGACTTATTGTGGGCCCCAAATTTGGACCCTGAAGTGTGAGGAAATAGGATGCTGTTGACCTAGCAACCTTAACACTGCATCTTAGTGGGTTTTTTGGGCTTTGTTTTTGTAATACTGAGTACAAAAGTGTTTGCTAGTTATGTATGTATCTATTTGCCGTGGGTTAGATTAATTAGTGTGTGTAGTAAGTTACTTCTCCACCATGCCCTAGTAAGAGCTTAAATATTGTTTCCATTGGTACATTCTGATTATTAAATTGCAGCATGTAGATTTGGAAAATTATGCCCTAATGAGCCATCTCGAGTCCTATTATGGGAGAAGAAAATCAGAATAGAGATCTAATAATAAAATCAATAAATTATTTTGGGCAATGGCTCTCCAGACAATACTTGTAGGTATGTTATAAAGTGAGTTGGAAGTTTGGAGGTTGTGTTGTCATTTAAGACACTGCAGACACATTATTTTCCTCTTTAACATTCAGCTATTTAGACATTTCCTCGACCTTTTAGCATTGTTTCATTCAGGAGGATGACTGATGGACTTGACAACCCTGTCCGATTGGGATTCTTCTGTGTGCCTCCATAAGTGAGGAAATTTTGACAGCCTCAAACTGTATAATGACATTGCTTTGCAAGTAGGAAAATAAAGTAAATACAAATGTCTCTAGTACATTTTATTAAAATAGGAAGTTTCTTATCTATTAATTTTTCTACCAATTTATCTATAATGACTAGGGGTTGGGAACAGCTTGGGGGACTGGGGCCTTTCTCCATCCCACCTCCCAGCAATAAACCTGCATGGGTCACCCCCATGCAACAAAATATCTTTGTTTTCCTTCATAGTCCCTCTCAAAATAGTGAACAGAGCTGATGTTATGCCAGTTTTTCACACCCTTTTGAAAGGTACACCAGTTAAAGCAGAGGTATGTGGGGTTGTTCAGCATGGGTGATGTGCTTTCTTGTGTTTTTGTACATTTCTAGGGCTTTCTGTATGATTTGGGGGCAAATATTGGGCAATTGGGGGGGGGCTTTGAAAGACTGGCAGAGAGTTTCAAGGGTTTGCAAAACTGGGGACATACCCATTTCGTTCTTTCAGTTAGTCTCAAAGGTTCTTCCAGTTCTCTTTGCATATTGATTTTTCAGACTAATATGGCTACATCTTTCAATGATACCTCATTCCTGTTATAGATAGGATAAACAACAACAGGGTTTTGCAGAGCTTATTGACACATTTGCTAATAAGAACATCAAAATTTGTGAGGTACTTCCCCAACAAATTTTGTTTATCCTAGGCAAGGATATTATTATTTGTGTTAAATATTTAAATGGCAATTGAACAAAGTTTCCACAACTAGTTACAATATATATACAATGGGGCCTTGTTATCTGCAGGCTTGCCATCCACAGATTTCAGCATCCACAGACTGCAAACCCCATTGTTCCCAATGATGGCGCATGCATACAGCCACACTACTGGGTATACATATGTCTTGCCGCCATTAAGGACAATGGGACTTGAGGTCCCATTTTTTTTGGTATCTGCAGGTGGCTCCGGAACAGATCCTCCATGGTCTGACTGTAATATGTAACAGTACAGAGAGTCATAGAATCATAGCATCATAGAGTTGGAAGACACCACAAGCGTCATCCAGTCCAACTCCTGCCATGCAAGGACTCTCAATCAAAGCATCCCCGACAGATGGCCATCCAGCCTCTGTTTAAAGACAGAACTATGTGGCACCCCTCTAGGCACTTCAGGATAAAGAGGAGCAATTGGTGAGCACCCTTGGGTCAACCAGTTGCAAATCCTCCTTACAGTAGCCAACATTTTACTAACTTATTTGCAAAAATATCATAGAATCATAGAGCTAGAAGAGACCACAAGGGCCATCCAGTCCAACCCCCTGCCATGCAGGACCTGTCAATCAAAGCATACCTGACAGATAGCCATCCAGCCTCTGTTTAAAGACCTCCAAAGAAGGAGACTCCACTACACTCTGAGGGAGTGTGTTCCACTGTCGAACAGCACTTACTGTCAGGAAGTTCCTCCTAATGTTGAGCTGGAAACTCTTTTCCTGTAGCTTGCATCCATTGTTCCAGGTCCTGCTCTCTGGAGCAACAGAAAACAAGCTTGCTCCCTCCTCATGAGTGGGAGTCCCATCAGGCTCCATTTTTGGTTTTACTGATGATCCTTCTGCAGCCACTCTGGGTTCTCTATAGATAGTCTCCTGGCGGTAAACATCTGTTGGGATAGAACTCTATCACTGGGAGAATGCCCATACAAAATGGAACAGCTGCAGGAGGAGAGGCTCTGAAACCACATGTTGATTTACTGGCCATATGGCAACAAATACGTTGGCTGCCCAGAGGCTTGCTGCTGATGCATCACAGCTTCTGGAACATGGTGAGAGATGCAAGGGATTTTGATAATGGGATGTCAGTGTTCCAGTTGCCCCTGCTGCTACAATTATGGGCCACAGGAGGTCTCAGAAGATATCTCTACCCTGGAAGTGTCTAGAAATGGATGTTATGTATATATGCACTAATAAATACACATGTATTACAGAGCAGTGCCATTGAACGGACATGAATTCAGAGACATGACAATGTTAGTCTGGAATATCAATATGCAAAGGGATCTTGTAGTACATTTGAGGCTCAGTGAAAGAAGTTGTAGCATTAGCTTTTGTAGACATGGTCTACTTCCTCAGATGCATAGAGTGAACCCATTGAAGGGTTCCAAGTCTTTATTTACTACAAGCATAAACAAAGTCTCTGACCAAGAAACTTCTTTTTAAAGGCTTTTTTAAATGTGGGGCTTCTTTTCTTTTTTGCCCATTTTTTAGCTGCACTTTCTCTTAGCAGCACTGGGAGAATGGTTAAAGAGGGCTAGAGACAAACATACTTTCAGTGCCAGATTGCAGGAGCATGCCTGCAATGAATAATACAGTAAAGCTTGATCTGGGAAATAATGAGATTCTGTTCTAGTGGAACCTATACTAGCTGTGTGGACCTGCCTGCAAGGGGCAAGGTAAACACCAGTTACCTCCAGAGTCCTTGGCAAAGCATAGAGAATAGGGAGCAAGAAAATAAGTATACCTCACTAGTTGCCACAATGTAATTCTAAGGGATAGATCGATATGTTTGGTCACCAAAATGGAAATTTAAAGAGATGTGGAAGCTGGTGAAAGAAAAAAAGATCCTTGGATGTGTTTTTGGAAGAACCCTTCAAGTAGTAGTCTGCAGAATATTCCAGATGTTTTTGTTTACTTATGCAATGCTTGCATGATCTGGTTGTTTCATTTCCCATGTGTGTGTTGTTATGAATTAAAGGTTTGTTACAACATGTTGAATTGTTCTTCTCTTTTGTGCCTCTGGTACCAATTTTTTTCTGAGAGAAGTACTACCCAGGAACACAACTACTTTGTTAATTGAGGTATATCTGTAATTATGTCTTTCTTATACTGGACAGTGTTAAATACCTAGTCACTCCCTTTATGGCAGGCTCTGGAAATTGCCAATTAGGAAAGGAATCAATGTGTGGATTTTAAAGCAAAAACCACAAAATATTACAGAGCTGATGATGGAGTAAGTCTGTCCTGTATAGTATGTGCTCTTAAACAAACTGCAGATTTCTTCATTGAAAACATTTATCTCCATTTATGTACCAGCAATATTTTCTCAGGTCCTTACTGTATTTAAAAATATTAATTCAAAAGGGGGGGGGGGGGGAGAAGAGGACTTTCTGCAAGTGGAAGAAAAAGAAGTTGTAATCATGCAACTTTAGAATGCAGCCATAGGGTAGCCATTAGTTGAAAATAACTTGAAGGCACACAGCAACAACAAAAAGTAAAAGTTGAGAAAGCTGGGTTGTGAAAACACTTTGGCCAAGATCCTACATTTAGGTTGTGTAGAGAAAATCTCTGGATATGCACTTACTCATTGATTGTGCTACACAATGTGTTGAATGTGTTGAATGACAGTGGTGCACATCTGAAAACATAACCAAATGCACAACTAAATGTGCATGCATGTCAACATGTGTGAAACTTCATCTTTGCATCAGAAGAAAATATCCAAGCACTTCCATAGGGAAACTTGTGCATACAAGAAATATCCAACAAAAATCCAGACTATCTTTCACACATTAAAAAATAAAATAAAAAATTCATTAAATAAAAAAAGATTTGATCCAAAGCTGAACATTTGCAAGGCTAACAAAGCCATTTTTACTCTTCAATGAAGGGAAACTTACTCCATGAATCTCTGGTCTATGTTAAAGGGCCTCAGCTCTTCTGATCTTTACTTCGTATCTACATTATGTCCAATTTCCACGTCCCATAAATGTTCCTAATTAACTTGCTTCGATTGATAAAAAAAATCTGCTTGTGGGCCGTTAAATAAGGCCCTAGACTAAGGGCACATCTACACTATAGAAATAATGCTGTTTGACACCCCCTTTAACTTCCATGGCTCCTTTCTAGAAAATCTTGGAATTTTGTAATTTTGTGAGCCACAAGCAGTCTTTGGCAGACAAAGCTAAATAAAATAAAAAATAAAAATTTAATTTATATCCTGCTTTTTGTTTCCACAATCAAAGCGGCGTACAACCTTTAAAAAATACAATATATACAATTCCCCCCTTAAAAAAGGATTAAACAATTCCATCTATTAAAATTACAGACAAGAAAAATCTAAAAACAGTACTACAGTAATAATATAACTGTGGGCAGGGTCTTTGCTTGTATATGACTGTGGGGGGAGCGTTACAAGGTCAGGATCTATTCCGGGAAGGCCTGCCGGAAGAGATCCGTCTTGACAGCTTTCTTGAAGCTCTCAAGGTTGGCAATTTGACGGATCTCGTCCGTCAGGCCATTCCATAAAGTGGGAGCGATCACGGAAAAAGTCCTCTGGGAGGTTGCCGTCAATCTGGTCTTTGTGGACTGCAACAAATTCCTCCCAGAGGATCTGAGGGTACAGGGCGGATTGTACGGAAGGAGGCGATCCCTTAAGTAGGTTGGGCCCAAGCCATGGAGGGCTTTAAAGGTAATGACCAACACCTCGTACTGTTCCCAGAAACAAATTCGTAGCCTGTGGAGTGATTTTAATATAGGTGTAATATGGTCACTCCTCGTTGTTCCTGTAATCAATCTGGCTGCCATATTCTGCATCAGTTGAAGTTTCCGGATTAGGCACAAGGGTAGCCCCATGTAGAGCGCATTGCAAAAATCAAGTCGTGAGGTTACCAGCGCATGTACTACAGTTTCGAGGTCACCCCGTTCCAGGAAAGGGCGCAGCTGACTTATCAGCCGGAGCTGATAACAGGCACTCTTGACCTCGAATTCACCTGATTTCTCATCTGAAGCGACGAGTCAAGAAGCACCCCTAAGCTGCGAACACAGTCCTTTGAGGGGAGCATGAACCCCTCTAGGACTGGAGGTTGCGGCCTGATACCTGGTTTGGGGGGGCCTACCGTAAGTACTCCGTTTTGTCTGGATTCAGCTTGAGCTTGTTTTCCCTCATCCAGTCCATTACTGCTGCAAGACATTGATTGAGGGGAGAAATGCCATCTGTCGTCATTGCTGATGACCGAGACATGGAGAATTTTTTGGGGTGTCATCAGCATACTGATAACACCCCGCTCCATGTCTACGGATGATTTCTCCCAGTGGCTTCATATAGATGTTGAATAACATCGGGGACAGGATGGTGCCCTGAGGGATGCCACAATTAAGCTCTGTTTTTGAAGAGCAACTGTCCCCGATCATCACCCTCTGGAACCTACCTGAGAGGAAGGAACGCAACCACTGCAAAGCAGTGCCTCCAATTCCTAGCTCTCCCAGGCATTCCAAGAGGATGTTGTGGTCTATTGTGTCAAATGCCGCTGAGAGGTCTAATAGCACCAACAGGGTCACACTTCCTCTGTCGATGCTTAGATGAAGGTCATCAGTTAAGGCAACCATGGCAGTATCCACCCCATATCCTGTCCTGAAGCCAGTTTGAAATGGATCTAGAAAATCGGCTTCATGCAAGACCACTTGGAGCTGAAGAGCGACAGCCCTCTCGATCACCTTACTCAAGTAAATTTTAAAGTATTCATGTAGACTATTTTAGTTAATTTTGTATTGTATTGTTTGTTGTATATTGTCTATTGAGATGCCTAATAAAGGTTGATGGATGGATGGATGGAACCTTACTCAAGAATGGCAGATGGGAAACAAGCCTATAATTTTTCATGTCCAGGGAGTCCAGGGAAGGTTTTTTCAGAAGCGGTCTAACAACCACTTCCTTTAAGGCAGATGGTACACAACCTTCCCTAAGGGATGCATTGATGACACGTCTAAGAAATGCCATCAAGGCATCACCCCCTGGATGGCCAGCCATGATGGGCAGGGATCGAGAGGGCATGTCGTCTTCCTCACCTTTCCAAGGATCTTGTCCATGTCATTAGTACTCACAAGCTCAAATTGATCCAGTCTAGTCTCATAAACGGAGACTAAAGACCTTGTTTACATGAGGATTCCTCCAAAAACACATCCAGGGATCTTTTTTTTCTCTTATACCAGTTTTTTAGAATGTGGTTCCTGTGTAAAGAACCCAATGAAACAAATAAATAGGTAGCTCTTAAAGGCTAGGATAGATATGAAGAAAGGAACCTGCAACAATACAGCAGTATTTCTGCAGTGCTGCTGGTTAGGATTTTAGCCAATCTCCCTCAGTTGGAACGTGATGGGAACGATTGGCGGTGGTGACAGAGTTCTTGCTGTGTGGTAAAGAGCATTCTTTGCCGCCTCCTGTCCCCTTTTAGAATGCAATATGCCTGTTCCAGGGCCTGTGCGATAAAGTTCATAGTTGGTGAGCAGAGAATAATTTTAGATTGTGGGGCCAATTGATAGCCTTATTTTCATGGCCATGATCTACCCAAAGTCTTTTGATTACCAAATTCTTTAAAATGGAAAATATTTGAGTAGAACGGTGGCTGCATAGAGATATTCAGCGTACTGTTTCTATCATCTCCCTTATTTCTGGCCCCAAGCCTTCCTCAGCATTTTGTGTACTGGGAAGCTTTCCAGAAAGAGCCCACATTCACTGCATATCACTCGTAGCATGAAATGGCAAAACAGAACTAAAGAGAGAACAAATCGCATTCATTCTGTTAGGAAGAGAAGCCCTTGGAGAGTATCCGTGTTAGACATGCATGCACTAATACAGATGCTAACTTAAGCCATTTACCCCTCCTTTCTGTTCCTTATGATGTGACTAAAAAGAAGCAAACATTTCTCCTTATGGTATGTCTCACCTGGATTACTGATCTTGTGTCTCTATGCAGCAACCTTGAAGGTTTCTGAGAAGGAGTTGTAAAGAGAAGTTTTGATGACACGGAATACATGTTGTGCACGGTTGCTGCAAATGCATAAAGTCTGTTCCACAAGGGAATACCATCTGTTCTTTTATGACTGAAGCAAAGTATGCTGTACAGCACATTTGAATGGAACAGGAGATGCCTGACCTCTTAATAACTAGAGATGGAGCATTTATCCAGGATTTTTCATTCTTGCTCCTTGGTAACACATCATCCACCACTTTTTTGGTTGGGTGGCCTGTAGTAAATGCCTGCCTCAGTGTTGTTATTATTATTATTATTATTATTATTATTATTATTATTATTATTATTATTAAGATTTATTTATATATCCATCCTCTCCCTGCAGATCGAGGTGGGATTACAAAAGCACAATAAAAAGTAACATTAGCCCCTAAATCCTCCTGCCATTAAAATAATAAAAATTCAACATTTAAAAATTACATCATTTTTATTTACTTCTCCATTCATTTTTACCCAAATGTTTTCCGCTCATCCAGTTACTTTACTTGCATGGATTTCTGTACAAGTGAATTGTCTTTGATGTATAAAGCTACTCCTCTCTTTATTTCATCACTTGTGGTTGTGGTTTTACTTTTTTATTGGTCAATTTCCAATTTGTGGGATGGGGTGCCCCCAGAAAACCAAGTACTTGGTGGTGCCTGAAAGTTTTAAATGAGGATCTGAAGGCTGGTGGGTCTCAAAAAGCCACATGGGCCGATATGTACCCATCCCTGATGTGAATGACTGCATGTATTGCTGGAGCAAAAGAACATTTGCTGTTATGAAAAAAAATTACATAGTCATCTCTGTCCTACTCACGGGCTCAGTTGCTCTCAAGGGCTTTTCTGAGTATGTTCATCTATTGTATGTATATACAAGAACAGATCATAAGGAAGGCAAGAAAGTCTAGTTATTGCTGTGAATGTGTCAGCAGTTTATACATAGACTGGGCTAAACATCTCACTCCTGCACAGAATATGACACGTTCTTGTACATACAGTGTGACATGGCTTTGCAATTTTGTGCACCATGTAGTAGGGATGTATAGAAAGTTGAAGGTCAGGCATCCAAAGTTTTTTTGTGGTTTTTTTTCTTCTGAAGATGCCAGCCACAGATGCTGGCGAAACATCAGGAAGAAACTCTTCTAGAACATGGCCACATAGCCTGAAAAACCCACAAAAAACGAGGTATAGAAACTTTCCCAAACTCCCAACTTGGAAGTACAGATACTTGGGTTGTATAAATTCCTCAGGAAAAAGAAGATATGATCTGTGGCAAGGCTTCATGCTTTGACCTCCCCACTGCCTGATTAGTAGAGTTGTCACTTCATGAACGTCCTAGGGCCTGAGGTTTCTGGGCTAAAATCTCAAGACCTGGGGATGGTCTCTGATGATATCATTACATGTTATGCACTAAGCACTAAGTACAGTTATTCACAGCTTGTCATTCAGAGATGCATGTAGAGTGTATGTTCCTGTTTGAAAATTTAGATAGAAATTTTAAGGTGAAATGAGAGGATTATTCTCTCTCACCTACTCAGAGAGATTGGATAAGAAACCTTTAATCAAGCCTACTTGCTTCTAGCCAGAAGATGGAGTAGAAAACACCAGTTCCTCCAAAGCAGCTCTGTAGGTAGCTATTGATCTTTGCCTTGCAAATTTTAGGTTTGCAGTTTAATTTTGCTAGGGGTTTGCTTCCACCCATTCCTTCCAAGTTTGAGATTCCTTCCCTTCAATTATAGCTGAACCAATAGTTCTCAAAAGAAACCTTCTGCCTTTGCACTGATTATACTGGTGACTTAGCCAGCCATTGCTTGAGCATCAACAGGGATATTGTCAGGGCCCCACAAAATCTCCTGTTACCTTGAATAGGGCAAAGTGTGGAAATAGTCCTTTTTTCAACTATAGTTCCCAGTATCCCCCAGCCTGCATGGACTCTAGTGTGCCGGGTTGGACGTCCTAGGAGTTTTATTGGAAAATATAGTATCAAAGTCCTGAAATCAGGGATGACTCTTGTCTTGAAGGGAAATGCTGTTGAGTAGTGTTTTAGCAGACTCTGCAAATTGGTCCTTAGTTCTCAAACTGATAATACAACTGTCAGCTTTTCACTTCAGAAGAACAGGGAGATTTTTTAACCAGCAGTAGAGGCTGACCTAGCAACTAACCCTCCCTGCTTCCTGCTCCCATAATCTTCCTCTTCAAAAGCATAGCTCTGGATCATTTCATGGTTAAAAGGTTATCTTTTTCAACTACAAAGGCGGGAAACCTCATTTCTCTTTCTTTAAATTAAAGTTTTAAATTCTGCAGATGGGCTTTTGGTAAATAAGCTAGTGGAGTGCTTTCTTTAATCTAGTTTATTATTACTGCAAGGTCAAAAAAGGGAGCCAATATGAAGGGGACGGGGAAGAATTTTAAAGGCTGTTCAAGGAAGGAGAGCAAAGCTGGTACTCATTGGATTTTCACATCAAAGTGGGTTTGATAGCAATGATCTGTTTGCCTTTCCAACATGAGCCCCTTTCTTTATCCTTTCATTCCACAGCTGGAACATATTCTCATGCGGCAGTTTGCATAGTACATAGCATATAGCATTTGACAGTAGGAGACCTGGGTTCAAATCCCTTCTTGCTTATGAAGTTCGCTTTGTGCCCTTGGGTTAGACTAATCTTTTTTCACTTTATGCCAAATGCATCACCAGTGCAGACAAATTTAACCATTGGATTGAAAACCTCATTGATTTTAAAGGGAAAGACTGAAATATACTTTCCTTTTAGTTGAACTCAGCAGTGCTGAAAGAAGCTTAACTTTGACCAGGATGATGCACATCTAGTTCCTTGTGCCCAGGCAGGCTTGGCAGCCTTGTTATGCTTGAAGAGCTTCTCTTCAACTACCCTTTTCCTGGCCTTTGCCTTATAAACAAGGCTTGCTTGTTTATTTTAAATCTGGGAACTCTTTAAAGCAACTTGTTAGAGAACTGGCACCATGCAATTCGCAGTTGTTCAGTTCCCTCCTCCCCACCCACCCACCCACCCACTCTCCCTCCCACTCTCCCTCCTTCTTTCTTTTCTTTTGCAAAATAGACATACCAAACAATTCATTTCAAGTTTAATTAGCATCAGTGCATATTTGTTTTTAAAGACTTTACAACTGTAATACTGTACCCTGTTTAGTTAGAAAATGAACTTCCCATACGTGTGTAGATCTCTGGATTTTTACATTCTTATGTCTTTAGAGAGAATTACCTGAAGACATGAATGATGTTTTTCTCATCAGTGATGCTTTAACATTGGTGATGGCTATAATAGAAACATGCAAAGAACTCCTCTGTTTACCAACCACTGAGGATCAAATAGCAGGGATGCTCTTTATGTGTTTCCCTCTTCACTCCCTGCTTGTATACTTCCTCGAAGCAACTATCTGGTAAAGTTGTAAATAATATTCAGGCATTTTCTTGTCACTGACAAGAAAGGGCGTCTCAACATCTCTTTTGAAAATGGTCAAAGCTTCAGGATGATGGTGATGATTTGCATTTTAGAACTTCTTGCAATCCTTTCATTTGCAGAAAAACTCACCCCTACTCCTCCTCTCACCACCAAGGGTGGTGTAGTGCAACCTTTACTTAACTATATGAATATAGATTTACACTATCCTATATTTATTGCATTCATGTAATGGACAGCATATCCTGTTTTTATTTCAGTGTGGTACTGAAAGTGGTTGTAGCACCCCCAGCTTTTAATTTTTTATTTTTGGTAAATTAAATTTTTGCAAACAAAATTTTCAATATGCCAAAATTCATCAAAATATTCAGAAATCCACATTCAGCAAGCAGAAAACTTAACATTCTTCTTTCTGGTGTGCAAGAATACAACATGAAGAAATTTAGATCCCTGCTCTCTAGTTGCTGTTGGAAGCATAGTCTAGGAGCCCTTTCATATTACAGGTTGAGTCTGTCTTATCCAAAATGTTTCGGACTAGAAGTGTTTCAGATTTTGAATTTTTTCTTCAGATTTGGAATATTTGCATATACATAATTAGATACATTGTAGCTGGGACCCAAGTTTAAATATGACATTAATTTATATTTCATACCTTATACAGATATCCTTTATCTGTAATTTTGTGTGTGTGTGTGTGTGTAAAGTAATAAGTTTGCTTGTGCATGAAACACTGTCTCATTCTACCCATTAAGATTTTGAAGTATTTAGGAATTGGGAATTCTTGGTAAGGGATACTCAACCTGTGCACAATTATGCCCTATGAGTCCACTTGAATTTTCATGGTTACATCTTGTCAAATTGTGTGGTTTTGTGAACCAGCAGAATTCTCTAGTAGAAAATAGTAAACATCCCTCCATACAGGGATGGACCTTCATCTATCTGATGAAGTGGACTTATAGGCTGTGCAGACTGGTCATTTGGGCCAGCCTGGGGGCAGAGTTGGGGGTGTGGTGTCTCCACGACACATGCCCTAGCTTCACCCCTTGGCCAATGTGACACTGCATGCCTCACCACATGGCATCATAGCGCTTCTCTAATGCTGCATCTGCATGACGCATTGCAGCTATGGCACCCTTTGCAGGGCACAAAAAAAGGAGCTGCTTTTTGCATCTCCTTTTTCCACCCTGGAAAGGCTGGATTAGAGCCGTGGCCCCAATCCGGCTAAGAAAGGGGCAATGGCGCACCAACCTTATGTCTGTGAAAGCTTATGCTACCAACTTCTTTCTTTTGGTTAGTCTCAAAGGTGCTACAAGTCCCTTTTCATAGTCTATCATTGGGTTCATAGTTATGTTGAGATTTGGACCTTAGTTTTGATCATCAAGGTTAAGGAAACTTGGCCAGTTTGGTACCCCCTCACCCCGCTCGCACACACACATCAGCCACTATACACAATTCTTCGTGGCTTGTAGCATTCCTCTGTTTCCATCCTCTCTCATGCAGTGATAGTTTTACATTTATGGTGCTTGTTCGTGGCTCCTCTGTTTTTGGCAACTGGAATGACATTAGTTTTCCTGTAATGACAGCTCCGCTCAGAGCACGTGTTAGGAAGACTAACAGGAATTCTGCCTTGGGAATAAATACCTCTAGTGGTAATGAAAAATAAATTATCAGAAGCAGTAACTCATGAGAGGGATGATAGGAACCACCACACCCTTGAAAAAGATTTTGGGTGAAGAGTATTAAAGGCCTGAGCAACATGGAACACAGCACAAAAAAAGGAGCTGCTTTTTGCATCTCCTTTTTCCACCTTTTTCCACCCTGGAAAGGCTGGATTGGAGCCGTGGCCCCAATCTGGCTCCTTTATGGACCAGTTTCTGCTATGAAGACTAGATTTAAAAAAAAAAAACCCTATTAGGCAACAGTCCATTCATACGAGTTGCTGGAAGCCCATCAACCTGTTTAAAACATCAATTCAAAATTATACATGGGAACATAGTGTGCAAAAAAGAATACATTCAGGAATCTAGTTTTCAAATTATTTAGTGCTTTGGGGGAATGTTGAATATATTTTTAAAATGATTTTTATTAACATTCAACACTGACAAACAAACAAAACAACAAATTTATACAAGTAGAACAAAATACAAATGATAACACAATATAACCCACTATACCACAATACCAGTTACAACCCATTACTCGATATCAACAAACATACTAAAATTGTCTCATTTGAACTTTCCCTCCCGTCTGATAGCCTTTCCTGCCCCCAACCCTCCTATAGCCCACCCCACTTGTATTATCTTTGGTCAAAGCAGTTTTTGGATCAAGTTTCCCCCGTTTTATAGGGGGAATGTTGAATATTGACCTACATGTTTTTTGTTTTTGCATGAAGATAGAATTTTGTATAGACTTTTATCTATAGGAACCTTGACAAAGTGATCCAGAAACAGGATGGTATGTGTGCTTTAGGGATGGGAAGCCTATTTGAAAATATTCCATATTTTCCATGTTGCAAAAATGTGGTTTTTTTGAGTGTTAGGAAATCCTGGTGAGTTGACTCCTGGACTGACAAGAATCTTTATTTACAGTTTAGGACTTGATCTGCACAAAATGTGTGTGTTATTCTTGTGTGCATTTGTAGAAAAGTGTTTTCTCTTTTTGCTATTTAATGCACCACCCTCTCTGTTCGAATTTTGCACAAAATAAATCTCCAACTACAACATTATTTGCAGAAGAAACCATATGCTCCACATTATTATTATAACTGCTCTTTCCAGTGCAGAAAATGATGTTTTCTGTCCCCCAAATCTCCAGACTTTGCACCAAGTAAATCCCTAAGTGTGGCTAGCCTTTGAAAACAGGAAGAAACTTGCTAAAATTCTTGATTACTTCCTGTGAGAATGAAATCAGAAAAATGAAATACAGAAAAAAATAATTATCTCTCTAGTGTGTTGGAAGAAGATGCGATGTCACCGGGCATCAAAATTGAGAGTTTGTCCATCCCTGCTCTGATTAATAAGGATAAGAGGGCAAGCAAAGGGCAAACTAGTAAATCTGATGCTGAAAAGCATTGGTCCAGGGAGTCACTGATCAAACCAAAGAGCAGCAGTAAACACCAAAGCATCAGCCTTAAGCTGGAACAGTTGAAGATCTGCTAGCAGCAGCTTCCTTTTGTAGAGCTGTTGAGAAAGCCAGAGGCAAGGAATGAGCCAGGAGCTCAAGTGTTCCCATGTAAATCTGCATTTCAAGGCAGTGTCAGCCTTCAGAGCAGTGCTTTTTGGAAGGTTTTCACTTAGGGGAACTCTGAATGATGTCATTTATGTCATTGTTTAATGCTTTACATCCTGACCTTCCCACAGTCAGGGAACCACTGTTAGCCTTTTTGAATTCTAACAAATGACACAAGAGATTGGAAATGAAAGTGTATGTGTGTGGGGGGGGGAGAAAGAAACCACACGATGTACAATTTAACCCAATTAAAAATACAGCAAAGATTAAAAGTAGCACAGTGATAGACATTTTGGTTAGAAAATAGCAGCAGCCGGGTGAAAAAAAAATCCAGCCTCTGGGCCAGGCTGAAGAAATAAGAGCTTGGCTCGGCTCTGGAAACTAACTAATGTGGGGAAATTGTGCCAGACATGGCGGAGGGTCTCTCTCTTGTCCCATTAGTAATCTTTCCTCCATTTGTTGATACAAGTTTTAGTAAGATCTGTTCCATAGACCATGACATGATGATGAGTTGGATGCCCAAAGGAGGAGACATTTGCTTAAGTCCCTTAAAAAGCTTCTATCATATTTTCCTAAGTGTCCATTTTATCCCTGATAATCTCCAGAAGCCTTGAAACTCACCTGAGCCAGCTAGTGTGCATGGCATGGCAGGTGACAGATGTGCCTTCACACTATAGTCAAGAGATGTTCCAGTTCTGTACATAGTTCCCTAATGCTAGAGAGAGTTAAATGCTCAACTCCGCAACAGGAGTTGCTAGGAAGTTTAGGATAGATTCAGTCAACAAAATCAGCCTTTATTCTAGTGGTTGCTGGTGTCTTGAATGCCATCAGGACAGAAAATCTATTGTAGGGTTAGGTCTGGATTTTAAGGGAGCTACCCAATGTGCTGAACATTAACACCTTTCCCCAATACCCGTTGGATACCGCTATCACTTTAAGATGAAAACATGGAGTAGGTGCACACATCCATTGACAATAGAAACACCAACTGCCATTGAGAAATTTGCAATTGAATCACATTTTGAACAAGACTGGGAAGAGAATGGATATTGGCTGCTATTAGATGGGTTGCTAATAATAATTTATTGACAATGGTAGTAAGTAGAGAGCCGTTGTGGTTCAGTGGTTTGAGCACTGGACTATGACAATGGAGACCCATGTTCGAATCCCAACTCAGCCACGGAAGCCCATGTGGTGATCTTGGTCAAGTCACACTCTCTCAGTCTCAGAAAAAGGGAAAGGAAAACCTCCTCAATAAATCTTACAAGAAAACCTCATAGGCACATCCTAAGTCAGAAACTATTTGGAAGGCACACCACAACAAAAGTGGCAGTAGTGTTAATGGGAAAACAGTTCATAAAAATATGAGTCCTTCTGGACTAGACCAAGTTTCCATCTAATCTTAGGATTTGTTCTCCCTCCCCCCACCTTAATATGGGGAAATAGGAGAATGTTTTCTAACTATAAAGTCATTAAATTACCCATCTTTTTGATTTTCTTTTATCAAGATGTGTGTGGCCTCCTAATCCTTGACTGTTCTTTAACTGGATCCAGTTTATTTCTGGTTAGAATTAATGACATCATTCTGGATTTCAAAGAGCAACATCTGGGCAACACATCTGGCTGTCATTCCAAAGTTTTACCTTTGCCCTGTCATAAGCAGTACAAGTATTTATAGTCTGCTATCCCCTCTGGTTAAAGTCTATTTTATTTTAAAGAGATTTTCTTCAAATGAACATATAGCCAAGGTGTGGTCCTGAAATTTGGTGAATAGTTACATTGATGTCATTCACTTTAGAACATTTACTTTTGTGTGTTTTGTGACTTGAAATTGGCGATATCTGTTACTACATGTCCTTCATCTACATGTTTATGCATTTGTAGCACACACATATACAAACACGTATATGTACACTTATGTGTGCATATCTGTCTGTATATACCCAAAGGACACAGATTGGTTGAGTCCTAACATAAAATCCTAAATCTTGCTGTTAGTTCCCTATGGAGTAGACCAACTGAATCAGTGCACTTTACCTATTTGTTGACTCAGTATTCAGCAGATCATGAAACAGAGAGTTGTGAACATTTAGAAAGCAATGCTATTTTCAGAAAAGGTCAACATGAGTTTCTGAGAAACAAGCCATGCCAGACTAATTTGATTTCCTTTTTTGATTAAATTACCAGCTTGGTAGACAAAGGGAATGCTGTAGATGTAGCATATCTCAATTTCAGTAAAGGATTTGACAAGGTTCGCCGTAATATCTTTGCAGACAAACTGGTAAACTGTGGGCCAGACAAAGTGACTGTTAGGTGGATTTGTAATTGGTTGATTGTACTCAACAATGGCTACTCTTCCTCCTGGAGAGAAGTGACCAGTGGGTTCCCACAGGGCTCTGTCCTGAGTCCAGTGCTATTCAACATCTTTATCAATGACTTGGATGAAGGAATGCAAGGCATGCTTATCAGATTTGCAGATGATGCCAAATTAGGAGGAGTAGCTAATACCCCAGAGGACAGGATCAAAATTCAAATGACCTTAATAGATTATAAAGCTGGGCCAAAGCTAACAAGATGAATTCAACATGGAGAAATGTAAGGTACTGCACTTAGGGTGGAAAAATGGAATGCACAGATATAGGATGGGGGACATGTGGCTTTACGCAACTACGTGTGAAAGGGCTCTAGGAGTCCAAGTAGACCACAGGTTGCACATGCGTCAACAGTGTGATGTGGCATCTAAAAAGGCCAATGCGATTTTACGCTGCATCAATAAAAGTATAGTGTCTAGATCAAGGTGCCCAAAGTCACTCAACAAAGGGCCTTTACGGCAGTAGCGCCTTCTCTGTGGAATGCCTTACCTGAAGGGATCCGCCTTAGTGGAACAGTAGAAGCCTTTAAAAAGGCATTAAAAACCCACCTCTTCCTACAAGCCTACCTTCTATTCCTTCTAAGATTATCTTTCCCCTATTGACTTTGACGTATTGATATTCATGATTTTAATATTATTACTGTATGTTTTTAACTATGCCTTTGGATTTAATTTGTTTTAATGTGTATTTTTAATATGTGAATTGTGGTATTGTTTTTACTGACTGTCTTTACTGACACTTGTACAACCACTTTGATCCTGGGAAAAGTGGTTAATAAATAAACAATTTATTATTATTATTATTATTATTATTATTATTATTATTATTATTAAGGGAAGTAATAGTGCCACTCTATTCTGCTTTGATCAGGCCCCACCTGGAATATTGTGTCCAGTTTTGGGCACCACAATTAAAAAAAGGATGTTGAGAAACTAAATGGTGAAGGGTCTGGAAACCATGTCCTATAAGGAACTTAGCCTGAAGAAGAGATGGTTAAGGGGTGATATGATAGCCCTGTTTAAATATTTGAAGGGATGTCATATTGAGGAGGGAGCAAGCTTGTTTTCTGCTGCTCCAGAGACTAGCACCCAGAACAATGGATGCATTTCAACGCCACGGCCACATACTAGGGGTGCGGGGCATCTGGAAAGGATGCCCTGAGGCAACCCTAGTATGTATCCAGGCCGGCACTTTGCACCGGTCTGGATACCGCCATAGATTCACCTTAGGGTTGCCATAAGTCAGAAATGACTTAAAAGCACATGGCAGCAACAATCGGTTATCTATAATTTTATAACTGCAAAAAGATGGATGTTCCACAACTGTCTACCTCAACAAATTCCTACAATTTTTCTCTGTAAATTAACTGCTTTCCCCAGCATGTTGCAGGGTGAACCAAATTTCATTTCCTAGTCTTATCCAACTGAGAAATAATTGTGGTACAAAGTTGCCTTGATATTTGTAGGAAGTCTTTTGGGGTTAGAAGATCTATTATAATAGGTAATACAATCAATATCACACATACGCCCCTTTTAATTTTGGTCTCAGTGCTAAACAGCCAACAGTTGAAACATTCAGGAAATTGAACCATTGCTGAAGACAAAGGATTCAACACATTTTACTGCTTTGTGCACAGCTGCAATAAATTGAAACAAAAGCTAGATAAGAATCCAGCCAAATTTGTTAAATGAACAGCATGCTGATATTATTAAGGAAATTAAGACAGATGCAAGAGTTGTGGCCATAGTATTTCTGATCTCATTGGTGGTGAGTAAATAAATATATATTCATTTTATGTTAATAGGATGGTTATGGATTTGTTACTACAGTTTATTAGAAATGCATATAAATGACTCCATTTTAGGTTGAAAAATTAATGTGGAGTAAAAACTTTTTCCAGCTATAAATCAGGAACAATTTTAATAAAAGACTGAATGATAAATATAGCAGACACAATAATAACCTCATTCTTTTCAAAAAGAATATAGTTTCAGAAGAGACTCCATCAAATGACATCTGCCATAACATCACCAATTTTGTTTCTCCTTAATAAGCATAAACATATGCAGGACTCATTTGTTTTTAAATTGTGTCTAAAGTTCTATAAAACGGGAATGTTTTCACTGTAATAGATCAAGGAACTTTTACCAACACTGACAAGGATAGTAAAATAAGTTTGAAATGTGCTTTCTAAAATTATGTTGAGGCTTTAGATACACTCATCCCTTCATGGTATTCATTTCATACACTACGGTAAGCTGTTCTTACAGAATTATACCTTTGGTTTCCTGTGTTTTCTAAATTGATGAACCATAGTTTCAGCTATTGCTATGTGTGTCCAGAGACTGGTACACCACAGAGATGGCAGTGAACCTCAGTTGAGTGCCAAAAGGATAAAAAAGGAAAGGAACAGGCAAGTTGCCCTAAACCATGGTTTGCCAGCTGTATATTTGTCAATTGGATTTTCTATGCACAGATGTTGTAGCTTGATGTGAAGAGTAGCATTGCTTTGTAGCAGAAGACCTTCTTTATCTAATATTCAGACAAGAGGGGCCAGAAAGTTCCTTATTTCTTGAGCACAGTACACATATTTGCACTGTACTTTGGATTGGACTGTAATGCAGTCTTCCTGTTTTCCTATTGCCTTCTATCTTAGAGACCACAAGGGCCATCCAGTCCATCCCCCTTCCATGCAGAAACTCTCAATCAAAGCATACCTTGCCAAACATTATCTTTTCTAGTGAGACATGTTTTCTCATGGTATATCCAAACCATGACAGTTTCAGTTTCGTCATCTTGGCTTCTAGAGAGAGTTCAGGCTTGATTTGCTTGATTTGTGTTAGTAACAGTCCACAACATTTATTGAACTCTGCTCCAGCACCACATTTCCAATAAGTTGGTTTTCTTCCTGTCAACTTTCTTCACCATTCAGCTTTCACAGCAATGCTTAGAAACTGGAAATACCTCTACATACGCTCTCCTAAAAATGCAGATCCTGGGATTTCATTGGGTGTTGTCATGGCAGTTGAAGTAGACTCATAGAACTTTAATTGTTCAGGCTGAGAGGACCCTAGGTCAAAACTTAGTAAGAAAGTAGATGGCTGACTAAATTGTGCTATGCTTTACGTTTGTTTTCAAAGTTATAGTGGAGAAAAGATGATACCCTAGCAGCCTAGCCTCTTGCTGAGCTTGAAGATTTAGTGGGATCTTGACACTGCTTCTCTGGCCACTACTGCAGCCATTTCTTCTTACTCTGTTTACTCTTTATAGTCTCAGCACTAGTACAACTAAACACAGGAGCTCCCATCACCTTCTGAACACCTGGAAGTGCTAGATAGTAAGAACACATACAAACAGTAGCTGTAGGCAGTAATGTTGTGCAGTTGGCCTAGCCTAGAATGTGCTAAATATGTGCTGGCAGAGACTTGTGCGCTGAAGACCTCTTAGTGTCAAGAGAGGATGGGCAGGGATAGGAGATGTGTGCAACCATGGAGTTTATCACACATGATTTGATCTGTTATTAAAAAGGGCCCTTTTTCTAACAATTATACTGATGCTTCCCTGACGAAAACGGAAGCGTTTCCCTTTAATAGTGCCAGGCATGATCCCATCAGGAGGCTCCCATCGCAGTTTGGTGATGTTTGGGTGACAGGAGCATGGTGGGAGCCCTCGCGTGTGATAAACTCCCATGAGGTAGTAGTGGGAAGGAGAAGGGGAATATAGTTTGTTGGATGAGGTAGGGATTGATACAGTGTGGGCAGAAGTTTATCACACTTTCTAGAAAAAAAACCTGTACAAGTTTTAATTTTTGTATACTGGAATATTATGGACTTTAATATTATCATACAAAGATATGAACTGACTCTGTTGAAAAGCTTTGAATTTCAGGTTACAGGAACAGTCTCTGGTGATGCGGAGGGACCTAGAAACGGTGGTACATGCTCTGGTAACTTCGAGACTAGACTTCTGCAATGTACTCTACATGGGGCAACCCTTATACCAAACTCGGAAGCTTCAAATGGTACAGAATACGGCAGCCCGGCTGGTCACTGGTGTATCCAGGACCAGCCATATAACACCTGTACTTAAAGATCTTCACTGGCTGCCTGTTCGCTTCCGAGCTCAATATAAGGCGTTGGTTATTACCTATAAAGCCCTAAATGGCTTGGGCCCAGGATACCTAAAGGACCGCCTCTCCCCGTACAATCCGCCTCGCACCCTCAGAACGTCTGGGCAGCAATTGCTGAAGGTGCCTGGGGCCAGGCTAGCTTCTACTTCTAGAAGGGCCTTTTCTACAGCTGCCCCAGCCCTTTGGAACACGCTGCCCACCGAGCTCCGCTCATCCACTACCCTGGCCCAATTTAGGAAGGAGCTCAAGACCTTCCTATTTAAGCAGGCATTCCCCGATTAAGATCCTGTGGGCCTCCCCTCCTCTTCCGTGGCCATGAGGACGGGCGATGGGGCTTTTATTGCTGCTTTTAGTTTTATTGTATTGATGTTTTGCTGTTTTTAATCTGTATTTGTGTGCACTTGTTGCACTTTTGTAAGCCGCCCTGATCTTTCTGGAAGGGCGGGATAAAAATAAAGATTTTATTATTATTTATTATTATATTTGAAATCATTCTGGGAGGTTTGGGACACATGTGAATAGAACTGCATAAAGAACACTGATCGCTTTCAATAGAGGATTTGAAGTGGTGCGTGTATGTAAATTTAGAACTACTTGTATAGTGGGGGGGAGGTGTCAGTGAAGATGCTGTTGTATATCATAATTCACACATCATGTACTTATAGTAATTACAGTTTGAGTCTCCCTTAATAGGTGTTTTGGATTTTTTAAATTTTTTTAAATTTTCAAATGTTTGTATATATGTACACAATGATATATTTTGGAAATGAGTCCCTGGTCTAAACACAGAATGTTGTGTATATGTCTTATGCACATAGCCTGAAAGTAATGTATACATTCTATTTTTTAATAATTTTGCATATGAAACAACGTTTGTGTACTTTGAGTCATCAGAAAACAAAGGTGTCGCTGTCTTGGCCAACCATGAAAAAAGTGTGTTGTTTTGTTTTTAATATTTTGGATTTTGGCATTTCAGATAAGAGAGAGTCAACCTATATAAATAAAGATCACACAACAGGGGAAATACTGTAGTAGTCTAAACTACTAAGCAATCAAGCTTGTTTCAGTTCTTTCTTTCTTTCTTTCTTTCTTTCTCTTTGTTTCAAAGAAATTACAGAGGAACTAATGCACATTCAGAGTTTAAATTCACTTTATTAAGTTAGATAATTGCATAATTTGTAACAGGTGATCCTAGTAAGTATCACTGTTTTCATTCCAGTCCCTGGCCACAAGCCACATTTTATTACAGAGGAAATTTTGATCATCATAACAAGTCTGGTTTAAATTGTGTGGTTTGAGCTCTACCAGTTTCTACCAAATTGGGAACTCCAGCACTCTCATGGAGCAATTTTTCTCTTTCAAGGTCATTCAATTTACTGCCGCAGGGAAAGTAAATCTGCAACTGAAGTTTTTATGGTGGATCTTCCTCTTTTCCCCCTACTCTCTCTCTCTCTTTTAAAAAAAAATTAAGCAAAAAATAGTTAAACAGTTGATTAATTAGTTGGGTAATTAATTTGTAGAAGTGCTCAGCAATCAGATGGGAGTAAAGGGGGTATCCCATGTGTCTTTAGAAAACAAAGAGCTGACAAACAGAGTGTATCACAGTGGTTAAGGTCTCCCCCAGGACTCTGAGTCCAGAGCAGAGTAAATGCTTAAAAAGATTTTTCTGAGCTCACTTGATAAAGGAAGCAAAAGCTGGTTTCTGCAACAGTGGAAAATACTGGAAAATGCAAAAAGCTCAGAACCACTGCTCTCCGGTAAGAGTGAATCTGTGGGGCTTTCTACACTGCCCTTTGGGACGTCCGGAGGACGTCCCATTTTAAAAAAGGGGCGTCTCTTTTAGACGCCCCTGGGCCTAGTACGGACTCCGTCCGTACAAGATGGCGCCGGCCCTTCTACATGGCCGGCGCCATCTTTGCGTATCGGACGCTGAGCGTCCATACGCGTCGCGCCGCTTCTGACGTAGCGAGCACGCCCCTGGCGCCTCGCTACGTCGCAAACGCGACGGAAAAAGAAGCTCCATTTTGGAGCTTCTTTTTCGGTCCGCGCGGGAGTCGGGCCGTGTGAAGGCTCCGGCTCCCCCGCGGACCTACTGGCGGTGGCGGCAGACCGCCGCAAAGCGGCGGTCTGTACCCCGCCTATGAAAATTAAAACAGGAGGTAAAGTAAAGAGCTTACCTGAGAAAGATGCTAAGATTAATAAGGAAGCATTGGAGATGAAGAGCATGGACACAGCTTTGGACCGCCATCTTGAAAAAGCAGATTTCTCGCAGAAGGGCAGGACTGAGCAAAAGAGTGTATCCATCCAACCAGGAGAGAAAAATCAGTTGCAGATTCCACATTAGACATTAGAGGCTTTGGAACAAGTCTGCATTGTTAAAGAAAGAAATGTACTTCATTCCTCAGGAGAATGTAGTACAATGGACCCTTGTTATACACTGGGGTTTGGTTCCAAGATCCCCCACGGATAACAAAATTCGTGGATGCTCAAGTCCCATTAAATATAATGGCATAGCAAAATGGTGTTCTTCATATATAATGGAAAATCAAGGTTTGATATTTGAAATTTATACTTTTTTAAAAAACATTTTCAAACCGTGGATGCTTGAATCCGTGTATAAAAAATCTGTGGATAAGAAGGGCCAACTGTAATATCAACAGCATAGTGGAGTCTCCCTCCTTGGAGGTCTTTAAAAGGAAGCTGGATGGCCATCTGTCAGATATGCTTTGATTGAGAGTTCCTGCATGGCAGAATGGGATTGGACTGGATGGCCCTTGAGGTCTTTTCCAACTCTATGATTCTATATGACTGCGGAGCCCATTGTGAAGGTCAGTCAGCACAGAGACAAGGGACAGTGGAATATCAACTTGTTGGAGATGAGAACTATCCAATAGGCAATTACTACACATTGTGTCACGGATTCAAAATCAGAACGTAAAGATACTCATGGACAATTTCTCAGTAAACACTTATCTTTGTCACCAGGGAAATTTGCAGTCACAAAGGTTAATGGTGGAATCAAACAAATTACTTTGTTTGGCTGAGAAACATTCAAAGTCTCTGCTAGTGGTCTATCTGAAAGGCACTTTAAAGCTGACTCTGGATTTTTTCAGCGGGAACAAGATCTTGTGTTTTAAGAAACAAATGTTAATTTTATAAAGACGTAAGAAGATCCTTGCTTGGTCAGACTGAAGCCTTATCAAGACCAACATCTTGTTCACACAGTCATCCAACCTGTGAGAGATCCTCTGGGAGGATATGAATGCCACCTTACATTTCTGAGCCATTGATACACAGAGGCAAACTGAAACTGAAACTGGAGGTGTTATTTATAGCCATCACAAGTAATAGCCATTGATGGCCCAATCCCCTTTTTAATGTTACTCAGTTTGTCAACCATTGCAGCATCTTTGTGACAGTGAATTCCACTTCTGATCTTTGCAAGCAGCCTCTGTTGAGGTTTGGCAATTCTCTGCACCTCCTCTTCCCAGATTGTTGAATCACTTCAACAGAATGGCCTTCCTTCAGAAGTGGCATGCCTACCTAAGGGTGGGCTGTTACAAAGGCAGGTAGACCTTTCTTTAATTAACCTGATGTAAATGTAAACATATTTCCATGTAAGAGTGAAATCTGTCTCTAATTTTAACTGAGGCAAGAAAAAAGGAAAGAGAAAATTATGTCAGCTGTCAGAAATGTGGGGAACTTTGAAATGCATTGTTTGATCTAAGCATTCTTCACTTTATGTCTGTGTTCGGTGCATGTATGTACCCACAGCCTTTTAAGCAATACCATTTTCACTGCCGTATTTATAGATTGTTTAGAGGTGAGCTTAGAAAAGTTACTTTTTGACTGCAACTCTTGAATCCTCTGGCCATTGTGTGTTTGAGATATTTGTGAATTCCAATACTTTATTATTTTTACTGTTAGCTGCCTTGATCCTAATCGGAGTAGGTGGGATATAAATAAAAGTTGTTGTTGTTGTTGGTCATAGAGGTGTTGCTCCCCATTGTTTTTATAGGTTCAACTGAAAACCCATTTGGGTTGACAAAATTCTAGGCATCAGACATTGCAGTGCTGGTAACTTAAAAGTGCTGATGATGTTTTTTGCTCATCTTTGTTAAACACAGTCGACTGAAAATCTTTTATTGAGCTACGATGCCAGCAAATGCCAACATTTATGCATTATAGGGATGCCAACAAATCTGAAACACTTTACATGGCTTTAATTAAACACTGAATAGTTGTTTACCATATTGTCTAGTGCAGCAGGTCAAGTGGTGTGGTTCCCACAAGTTACAATGTAGAAGTTAGAATGGCACTGAAGCGCTGGTCTGTCACACAGTTCACTTCAGTCCAAGAAGAAAAGGCTGGTTGGATTTAGAACATTTTTTTGTGGTTAAAAAAAAAAAAAGGAGTCCTTTTGTGGATAAAGAGGCGAAGGCTACATAGTTATATAACATTATCAACTGTATTTTAACTGCAGTGTTTCATCTTATGTAATTATGGTATTTGCAATTTAGAGAGGGGTATTTAGACTTCTTGTGCCTCGCCAGACTAGAAATCTCAGGATTACATAGGATGCAGCTGTGGCAGTTGAAGTGGAATCACAGCATTATAGCTATGTAGTGTGAAAGGTCCTCTCAGACATTCTGGAATCGTTCAGATCTGTGAATATTTTGACCAGGAGGGGGTAAAATTGTGTGACCACCAAATTGCCAGAATATATATATATGTGCTTTGAAGTCCCATGAACTTCATATGGCTTTCTTAGGAAAAGAATATGAAGAGGTGGTTTTGCCACCTCTGAAATATAGCCTACAACATCTGGAATTTATAGACAGTCTCCCATCCAAGTATTAACCAGGCCTGACTCTGCTTAGCTTCCAAGATCAGATGGTGTCTAGTACTTTTAAGTTATTTATATGTATATAGTAAATGTGTGAGAGCCAGTGTGATGTAGTGGTTTGAATGTTGAACTGGGACTTTGGAGATCAGGGATCAATTCCCTGCTTGGCCATGGAAACCCCTTGAGTGACCTTGACCAAGTCATACTCTCTCAGCCCCAGAGGATGGCCATGGTAAATCCCCTCTGAAGAAATCTGCCAAAAACCCCTTGTGATAGGCTCACCTTAGAGTTGCTATAAGTTGGAAACAACTTGAAGGCGCTCAAAAGAACAGCAGCAATATTAAATGTGTAGGCAAATAAGTATATACTGAGCTGCACATGACAGTACATACATATATATTATAATGCAAATGTTAGCACAAATTGTATGCAGCCATCTAAAAACCTTTTATGGTGATCATGGTTCAAACATGGCAAGTCACCATTCTTCTCTGTTTACATTACTCTTTTCATCAATTACTTACCCTCCTGCTCTCTCTGCCTCTGAAAAACAAAGTGCATATTGATCTGAACTGATGGAGGGTATCCTTCAGTCATTTTCAAGGCTCTCTGTAGTGTTTAAATGGTTTCCAGGTAGATTAAAATGAGGAGGGGAGTGAGAGAAAGATGGAGGGAGGGAGAGGGAGGGAGATCAAGAGGAATTTGTAAGAACTACTAGTAACATGCATGTAAGGAGGATTTCTTTTCCAGTTACCAGTGTTGTGTGTTCATGAATTACAAAATCTACCCAGCATTGTCCAGTTGATTTTGATGATTTCATTTATGATATGAATGAAACTGAAACTTGACTGATAGTACCGACAAGTCCTTAAAATTTGTTTTATACTATGTTCTATTCAGAATGGACCTAAAACAGCATTCCTCTCCCCTGAAGTAAGCCAAACTTTGCCAATAGGCATTGTACTGAAACCAGCACAGTTCATGCAATAATTACAATGGTAAAATAGAAAGAGAAAATTGAAAAAAGTCCAATTGCTTGTGTATGCACACAGATATACACACCTACATACATGTACCTATACTCACCCATCTACACACAGACATGCCACACACAGACGTACATATACTTGCATTATAATTTAAAGAGTTAATTTTTGTATGTTAATGCTATATAAATCATGTATGTTCCATTACAATCTCTAATAATGATGTGTTAATGAATAGGACTAAAACAAAGATCTGGATTGCATGTTTATAAGCTGATTTTGACCATGCTTCCTACTTAGCCTTGTGCTGACATCCACAAAAAGGATCTGGACAAACCCAGATCTGATTGGCAAAGTTTCAGTACAATGCCTATTGTTCTCCACTTCTCCATCTTGATCTCTAGTTTTGCACAAAGTTCAGAAGATGGAGGGATATTGCACTGCAGATAGCTTGGAGGACTTGCATGCTTAATTCGCAAGGGCATGGTCCCCTGAAGAAAAGTAGAGAGTCTTGCTTGAGAGCAAGCAGATCTTGAGGGCAGATCTAGAAAAAGAGAAAGAGGTGTTTTGAACAGACAGCACCACAGACTTTTTGAGACTGGAAAAAATTAGCTGTGAAAGCATCTAATGCTCTTTCTCTGTAAAATGGTGAGGATATTTTAGGTCCCAAGACAAATGGAGGTGGAATAAGCAATTAGGAATTATGTGTCAGCAGACAGATGTTCCAGAGAGACATGTCAAATCAAACCATAAGCCTAATTGGTTGCTTCTAATGATCTTTTGGGCTAAGATACATGTCTGAGGACATAGGCTATAACACACTGTGTGTGTGTGCGCGCGCACACACCTTCAAATCATCTGTAGACCTATGGTGACCCCATTAATTTGTCATAAGGTTTTCTTAGCCAAGGAATACTCAGAGGTGGTTTGCTTATTCCTTCCTCTGAAATATCATCTACAGCATCAGGAATTCATTGGTGGTCTCCCATTCAAGTATTAACCAGGGATGCTGCTGCTTAGCTTAGAAGGTCATACAGGATCTGGTGTCTTTAATGTATTTAGGCACTAAACACATCGAGTTCTGGAACCAAAAATCAATTCTTAATTTTGAAGTAGCACTTGTTATCATGACTACACCAGTGTTTAAGATAAACATAATCCTGAATGCTACAGTATATGATGGGTTTTACACATTTCCGTGATTTGTCAGTGTAAGCTTTCAAAGATTTCTCTTCACTTCTTAAAGACTTAAGCCACTTGTCCTCAAACATTGGTCCTCCAAATACTTTGGACTTCATTTCCCAGAATGCCCAGCCATCTTGACCAGGGATTGTGGAACTGGATTGCAGAACATCTGGAGGGCCAAAGATTGAAAACCACTGGGTTAAGAAAGAAATGACATGGGGGGGTGTTAATTCTGTATTAGTATTCTTGGAACTGCATGTGGCCCACAGAGCACATTATGCACATCCCTGTCTTAGATGGTGTGGTAGATTTTTAAAATTTGTATTTTATTTTATTTTTGTTTGTGTTGGAAAAAGAAAGAAAGAAGAACCTAAAGGGTGGTATTTCAAACTTCGGAACAGAAACAAGAGCTGTACATAAGTTGAGAAATCACCTGGTATAGTATGATGGGAAAGAAGGCATGGCTTTCTGGTGAGTCACAGAGGATCAAATAGGGACTACATACAACTCCAAGGGCCTAAGGTTTTCCACTTAATTAATACTCCTTCTCACAAAAGTGTGTCCAAGATTGCTTATACATTGGAGCCTTGTTATACGCTGGGGTTTGGTTCCAAGATCCCCCGTGTATAACAAAATCCGTGTATGCTCAAGTCCCATTAAGTATAATGACATAGCAAAATGGTGTCCCTAATAAAAAATGGAACATCAAGGTAAATTTATACTTTTTTGGAACATTTTCAAACCGTGTATGCTTAAATCCGTGTATAAGAAGGGCCGACTGTAATAGAGAGCCCTACTCAACTAACCTAAACCCCAAGTAATAACAATTATGTAGTCCTAGTGTTATACAGAAGACAACATGGTTATGTATGAAGTGCTTTAAAAACATATTCTCTCTCTGTTGTGTATCCATCAGCACATTTCTAAATTAACTGAAATGAATAAAACCATCATTTTCCAGTATGATCTGTGCTTAATTTAGTTTACTTTGTAAAAACTGAAGTAGGAGAAGCAAACTCAAATGTTATGACATTCTGCAATTTTTGTGAAGGATTAATTACTAACATTTTCATCCAATGTGTTAGTATTTTAATGTCAGTTGTGATTTAAAAAACCCAAAAATCAGTGGCAGCTCTGCCGAAGTGCAGGACAGAGCCGTTACCTGCCCTTATGGGCATATTTTATCATACCTGAGCTCCTGTGGATGTGTGTTTATTCAGAATAAGGTAAGCACATACCATATTCACACTCCTCTATACAAAACTGAATATATGAAAGGGAAGTCTGCACCAATGAATATTTTAGCGGGAGTGGAGTTATAGACGAAATAATTATAATAAGGGATAAGAACCCCAAAACGCTTATCCAAACTGTATCTATTACACACATTCTGAATAGAAATGTTAGCTGATTTTTTTTTAATGTCTAAAGAGACTGAAAGAGACTGAGGACTGGGAAAGTGAGAAAAGGGAAGAAACAAAAATTTTCAGTTTGTTCATTTCAGCTCATATTTATGGTGAGGTAAGATGAATGTAGAAGAATGGAGTGCTTGCATAGAAAGATTGCTCTTGACAAGTCAGAACATTATGAGCTAAAACCCAGCATTACTTCTATCTAAAGCAGATTCTTTGAAAAATGGGTATTTGTTAGTCAGAACTAACTGGAGGCCATTGGTTTCAAAGGACATGCTACGTGGGATTAATATTGTATTTAGCCCCTTCTTTCCTTTTTCTCCTCTTCTAATATAAAGCTTCTTTGGGCATACATGAATATATGAACTGAACCTGTGGGAAACCAAATAAATGCTTCATCTAGTGCAATGTTAACCTGTTCACGTTGACAGCAGCTCTCCATGGGCTCTGGCAGAGGACTTTATCATCTAGTTTGTAATGGATTACCGTGGGACGATCTCTTTTGCAAAGTATTAAAACTGTAGTATGTCCCTCATTCCAACATTTATTGATTTACTAGCTGAAGTGTACCTGATGTCCTAAAGATGACAATGTGGTTTTCTGTTTCCCACTCCTCTTTAAAATAACACCAACTCAGAGAACATTGTCCCATTCATTTCATTTCTGTTCATTTTTTAACCTTAGAACCTCAGCAGCAGTACTAATACCTTATCTCATTTTCTCACTTACTACCTGCCCCAGAAATTTTGGCAGCAGTGCTCCAATGAGCCATTTTAAAAATCCCAATGAGTTATGAAAGCATTCCCATCCCTTGTGCATTTTAAGAAGCCCCATGTTTGGAATGTTGACTTGAAGCTGGCCATTGCAGATTGGTTGGCAACCAAAAACATATATCAGTCTATGCATCATCTTCTGCAATTTCTCAGTGAATTATGGCTGACCTTCAATAGGACTGTCAATGCTTGGATTAAAAATTGAGCACAGCAACTTGGATGACAACCAAAACATGTCTGCCAAGTTTTGAGGCCTCCACCATGATTTTCTGATGAGTTATGGCTGCCCTTTTCCACTTGCTAATGAGCCCCACTGTATGAAAGTTTGACTTGAAACTCAATCATGGCAAATTGGACAACACAGACAGTGTGTCAAATTGTGGAGCATATTGCACTGTGGCCCAGTGTGTTATGGTGTCCACAGAAATGCAGACATTCTCTTTTATTATTGCAGACTTAATAGGAGGTGCTACTCGACCTTTCAGAAATGTTCTCCTAAAATTACATGTGGCAATTAAAACTAAAATAATAATAATTTTAATAAAAATAAAACCATTCAGAGCTAAACAAGCTGGGTGACGTTGACTACAATATTTTGCAAAGAAATAAAAAGAAACCCAGGGTTATGTCAAAACCTTTCCCTATCAATGGTTTCTATCCAATTCTGGTTCCCTAAAATTCCCTAGCTTTTTCAAGGGCAGAGCATACCAAAACTATTGATAGTGTGACTTCAAGAACCAGTGAGAATGTGGGACTGCTACTGAAAGGGACTGTTTCTGCTTGTTTTCTGCAAGATGTTGCCCATGTGTTTAATTCATAAGAGAATTTCTATCTGTATTAGACCGACTTTTATCCATTTCGTAGACTTAGGAGCTTTAGGTAATGAACAATTAGTAGCTCCCAAATTATATGGGGACCAGCAAAGTATACCAGTGACTGTAATGTATTTGTGCCTGTTGGCTACTGTTATTTCTTTCTTTCCTGAAATCTTACCAGGGACCATCAGCTGATGCCTATTATACCAGCTCCAATCCCTGGATTACCATTTTGAATAAATAATAATAAATAAAATTTTTATTTGTACCCCGCCCTTCCAAACGATCAGGGCGGCTAACAAAATGCACCGAAGTGCAAACAGCATACAGGTTAAAAACACATATAATATAAACAACAATCCTTAAAAACAATAAAAAAACCCTTAGCCCAACCTCACGGCCACGAGAGAGGAGGGAGGCCCACAGGATATTTAGTCGGGGAATGCCTGATTAAATAGGAAGGTTTTGAGACCCTTCCTAAATTGGGCCAGGGTGGTAGATGAGCGGAGCTCCATGGGCAGCGTATTCCAAAGGGCTGGGGCAGCTGTGGAAAAGGATCTTCTGGCAGTAACAGCCAACTTAGCCCCAGGCACCTTCAGGAGTTGCTGCCCAGATGTTCTGAGGGTGCGAGGCGGAATGTACGGGATGAATAGTGCTCCCCCCTTGACCCTGTTTGGGGTCATCTTGGATTGTTACTTTTAAAGCCCAGCCTAAAATACAGTTGGCCCTTCTTATACACAGATTTTTTTATACATTGATTCAAGCATCCATGTTTTGAAAATATTCCAAAAAAGTATAAATTTGAAATATCAAACCTTGATTTTCCATTTTTATTTTTTTATTTTTTATTAATATATCTTTATTTTACAAAGCTTGCGTTTTTACAAGATAAATTTTTACAACAAGATATCAACCTATATCAACAAGCTATAAATCTGTTATATTTTAGGCTTACAACTGAAAACTTTCCACAAGAAACTGTATAGTTTTAACTTATAATTACAAATAAAAAATCTTTACTGGGTTTTCTCATAAAGGTTTTTTTAAACATTTGTCGATTTTAACAGATTGTTTGTCACTCCTGACCATTCTTCATCCCATTTATCCATATCTTTTTTATTTAAGATTGTTGTTAATCTGTCAAGTTCTTTCATATCAAATATTTTATATTTCCAATCCTCTATAGATGATACACATGTGGATTTCCAATTTTTTGCTACTAACATTCTAGCATATAGAATTTGTCATGAACCCAGAACTGTACTTGCTAAATGTAACCTCAGCATTAGGTGTGGAAGGAGAAAGAAAATATTGGAGAGTAGGATTGTATTTAATAACAGCAGCTAGATTTTCCATTTTTATAGGGGACACCATTTTACTATGACATTATATTTAATGGGACTTGAGCATACACAGATGTTGTTATCCACAGGGGATCTTAGAACCAAACCCTAGTGTATAACAAAGGTCCACTGTAGTTTCAACACCCTACAGACAAGCAGCAGGTCAAGAAGTGTTCTGATTCCGGGTTTAAATTTTGCTTTCTAAGCCAATGATGCTCAAAGTGGTGGTTTGCAGACCAGTGCCAGGAAACCATGACAATACCACAGTAATGTGGCAAAAATACAGTACTGGTCCATGGCACATTGAATAGCAATCATTGCCAGTGTACCATATCAGATAACATAGGAACCAATGCTTTAAGCACTGACATTGAGGCTAGGGAAGGGTTTTGTGAACTGTTTCTGTGTTCTCCCATGGAGAACACATCCTCTTTTTCTGTATCTTATGTGTGAAAATAAGACCAATCACTGCAGTCAGCACAAAACAGACTTCCTAGATAAAATTGGCCTCATCCCCATTGCTATATTCATCCAGTTGGAGGAAAGGAAATAATTAAACATGCATATCTAAAAGGAAGGCAATGACAGAGATTTAATTTCCTGAAATCACCAGAATTTATGTGTAACAAGACAATGGATAGTGATTTTGTTTTGTTTTGTACACAACAATACAATACAAAACAAAATCACTGTCCCTTGTTTCCTATTTATCTCTTACCTTTAGAGTTGATCTGTACTTACATACATCTTTCATTTGATTTTTTATAATTTTAATTGTGTGTTTATGTGCTTTCAAGTTGCCTGTCAACCTATGGCAACCCCCTAAATTTCCTAAGATTTTCTAGGCAAGCTGGTTTTGCCAATTCCTTCCTCTGAAATACAGCCTATAGCACCTGGCAGTCCTTGCCAGTCTTCCAAATACTAGGCATTGCTTACCCTGCTTAGCTTCCAGGATCAGACCAGACCTGGTGCCTTTTGGGTATTTACCAGACATACAGTGGTGCCTCGGGTTACGAAATTAATTCGTTCCGCGGCCGCTTTCGTAACCCGAAAAGCCTTCGTAAGCCGAAATGCCATAGGCGCTAATGGGGAAAAAGCCGCGGCTCTGCCGCGGCTCCATTTAAAATAGCGCCGGAGTTTTTTCGTAACCCGAAAAAACTTTTGTAACCCGAAACAATAATTCCCTATGGGATTTTTTCGTATCCCGAAAAATTCGTAACCTGGGTATTTCATATCCCGAGGTACCACTGTATATCAATCTTAATTAACACTTAATGACTCACTACTGTATTTGGTTCTGTAGGATTTGAGATAATGCTGGCCAAGTCAATTGGGCCAGCCCACTGTAAAGAATTATTTTACTTTTCATTGCCAGACTGTAGAATTCCATGATGTTCTTAACCTGCTTGCACTCCAGCTCTTTTAGAAGCTACTTTGGAAACAACTAGCTCATTACTGGTTGCTCATTAGTGCAAAATGTTTCTACTGTTTGGGGGAATAAATAGTGTAGATGCTAGAACTTTGAAAACTGTAATGTTCCCAATTGGTCAATATCTTTGTCTTCCTTAATCCTATGTAATGCTCCTTTTTGTCAGTGCTAAAAATTAGCTCTTGAATTTGCTTCATTATGAAGTGGATGCTTCAGCATCCAGTGTGAATGAGCATTAGGCAGTTATTTTTACAACAGAAAATACAGAGACAAAAAGAGAAAAGAAAGAAGCAAAGATATATAACTAATACACAATAGGACTCTGACCACCAAATCCTGAATGTAATGGGGGAAAAACATATAATATATATTATTATGCCTGAATTAGGTTATAAACATGCCTTTAATATTTGATGTTCCTTTTGCTTGGAATATTATTGTATTTTGCACATTACTGAGAGTAATTTCTTTAAAAAACAGAACAACTATCACAAAGACAGTAAAAAAAAAATCCCCTCTATCCTGGATAAATAAACCAATGAATCAACAGCAGATTAATGGGCAAGTTCACCCATACATTGTTGGCTGGTTTCTGCTATTGCCGCTGGCACTGAAATGCAGCTGTAAGCCCTTCTTAGTTGGCAGTCTGCAGATTCAGTTTCTGGAGAACACTTTTTGTACTCTCAAAACTCTTTGTCCAAAGCCCTTTTTTGGCAACAACAATGACTGGGTGATGTAATAGGTCTTGTAGCCTTTCTAATTTCTACAACAGCAAAGCCACTGAAAAGACTTTGTTTTGCCAACTCTCCAGCAAGGGCTTCTTTCATTCCTCTGTTTTTACATGCTGTAAAATAAACAGACAGCTGGATATTTTTGGAAACTGTCAAGTGAGCGATGATACAGTGTTTAAAGTACCAAAAAATTAATATAACACATTGCTCTGCATTCCCTAATTTGGAGAAGTCAGATGTTCTTAACGGCAGCACTGCAGACTTGCTCTGGATGAGGCTCAAGGTGTCTTGTAATGTTTGCTTTATGTACACCTATATAAGCAGAGCACATTAGAAGCAAACAGGAACTTGCTCAAAAGCCAGTAGTATCTTGCATGTCTATTCCTTTCTAACCATCCAGAATAGGGATGGCTGACTATTGGGATAGAGGGCTGCACTGGCTGCTAGGGGATTTTGAGGGCCTGCTGCACCAAAGAGATTATCACACAAAGACGCTAACCTATTGGCAACCCAAAATAAATGAAATTGTTACCTTAGCCCTGCAGTTGTGCACTAGATCACACTTTTCTCTGAAAACCAGAATGTATTTGCAATAAGAGCAGCAGGAACTGACTGAATTCTTGAGATTGTGATTTTTTTAAAAAAGCTGCACATGCTTAATTGTGCGACTTTGACATCACTACAAGGGAGGGAGCAATGAAGTCTTGAACCAAGAAGTTTGAGAGATTGTGCAACGACGGTGCATTCAGTGATTGCATTGGCTGCTGGATGCAGTATTATCATGTAATTATGGTCATTCACGAGTTCTACCCATAAATGAAAGGTGGCAGTTTTAACGCAGGATTACAGCAGTTTGCGCACCACATCATGTGGTCAATACTGTTGCCAAATCAGAAGTATGTGATAATCTCTAAGTATTTTTAAAAGGTTATGCAAATGCCCTACAATACCTCATAGAGGGGAATGTGGGACAAACTGCCATGATGCATGATCACCCCCTGGCAGTTTGAAGCCCAAGAGAGGCTGCTATTTTAAACAGAAAAAGAACAGGTGGACCATTTCCATGTCATTTCCTGTGTTTGCTTCTAAAAAACTTCTCATGGACCTAAAAAATGGCCCATGGAGGAAAAGGTGGCAAAGGTGTCCCTAGAGCAGTGTTATTCAAAATCATGGTCCATTCACTGATGCCATTCTATGAGATACCAGCTGCCAATCCCTGGGGAGTGTCCAGGAATCAAAGAAGCAATTGCAACCAATGGGCACAAATGTGGTACAAGGCCCTGGCACACTTGTGGGGGGGGATGCCAAACTCTCCCATCAAATTGTTCAAGAAACTTTGCTTTAGAGGGCTTTGGGTGCTTTCTGGAAACAATCTTCGTTTTAAAAAATAGGCAGTGCTAGGCTGGGGCTGCATGTGGCTTACTGGCCACAGTCTGTCTGTCTGTCTGTCTGTCTATCTATCTATCTATCTATCTATCTATCTATCTATCTATCTATCTATCTATCTATCTATCATTCTTTACACACCCTGATTAAAAAAGTCTCCATCCCTTCCCATTCTCTGCCTTTCTCTGTTCCTCTCAGTTGTGTCTTTGTCTTTCAGGGACCCTTTCACACTATATAATTATAGCACCATGCTTCCACTTTAACTGCCATGGCTACATTGTATAAAATTCTGGGCTTTGTAGTTTGGTGAAGCTCTAGAGGTCTTTGTCAAATAATTCTAAATGTTCCCATACTACAATTCCATATATCCCATAGGTTGCAAACCATGGCAATTCAAGTGGAATCATAACAATATAATTGTTTAGTCTGAAAGGATACCTGGTCAGCTCTTTGTCTGCCTTTGAATTTCCTTCTCCCATGTTCTGATTGGGATCACACTGCAAAAACTGAAGACAAATTCGCGACTATCAGGAAATCATCTCCTGTTATGATCACCTATTAATTAAAAATCATCCAGTTGTATTGGACTGCTTCCCAACCATCAGTCTAACAAACGGGGATAGCTGGCTGTGAGCTGTAATAGTACCTTAAAAGGAAAGCAATTCCCCTGCCCAGCATCTACTTGATGTAACTCATACATAAGAAAATTGAAGGACTGTGTATTTCAGGAGGTGGACAAGGTGGACTTCTCAGGTGGGACAATTTTCATAACTGTTATAAAAATGGCTCCTTTATGTACCACTGCTGGTTACAGTCGGCCCTTCTTATACACGGATTTTTTATACATGGATTTAAGCATACACGGTTTGAAAATGTTCCAAAAAAGTATAAATTTACCTTGATGTTCCATTTTTTATTAGGGACACCATTTTGCTATGTCATTATACTTAATGGGACTTGAGCATACACGGATTTTGTTATACACGGGGGATCTTGGAACCAAACCCCAGCGTATAACAAGGATCCACTGTATATGAATTAGAGCAGAGGCTACCCTCAGTTACTGGTGGTGGAAGAAAGGATGAACAAGTTGGATTTGCAGAGGAAGAGGGAGAACAAGAAAGTTAGGTAAAATTTAACTTGTGGAAAAGAGAGAAGTGAATCCTTGTTAATCATAATGGGATTTAGGGGAATAGAAGCCCTTTTTCAAACAAGAGAACAGATTGAGTCTCCCTTATCCGAAATCCTAAAATACCCCTGAAGTTCAAAACTTTTTTCATGTGTGGCCGAGACTGCGACACCTTTGCTTCCTGATGGTTCAGTGGACATAAACATTGTTTCTTGCACAAAATTATTAAAAAAAATATTGTATAACATTACGTTCAGAGGATCTTTACAAACGAATTTTGTGTTTAGACTTCTATCTCATCTCCAAGACATGTACATATATGCAAATGCAGATATTCCAAACTCCCCCCCCCCCACAAACCAACCCAAAATGCAAAACACTTCTGGTCCGAAGCATTTTGGATAAGAGAGACTCAATCTGTATTATTAAAAGAGACACAACTATAGTTCTAAAACTATGAAGTTGGACTGATCTAATGTTACAGATTGTGACATGCAACCCACCAAATATGGAAGGAATCTGCCAGAAGGGGGTGTCTAGGACTATGTGGTTCAGAGAATGGAAGTGGAGGTGGGCGTTTTGTGAATTTGAAGTCAGGTTTTTGGACACGACAGATGGGACCCGAACAAACAGTAGATGCAGTGGGCAAATGACTATGGTAGAATGTTTGGCAATCCTAAAAAACATTTTGTGCAGCCAAAACAGACCATTAGCAGCCTCAGTGTGGCATACCTGTTTGTTTGTTTGTTTGTTCATATCACATCACACATCTTGTTCCTATCACATCACATAACTGAATGTTTGTATGATGCTCCATATCACCTACATTTCTTGTACATTAAAGGTATAATTTCTTAAAAGTAATTTTCCTGTACTGCAAATCAGTCTGTAATAGGGAAGAATAGGGCTTAAAACACATTGATTGGTCCCAAGAAATGTAGAACCATTTCATCAGTTTTTCATTTGTGAATCAATTTATAGACAAAAGCCACAGATAATCTTATTGGGATTAACAATTGGGTTCAGGCCTAGGCTTTCCCCTATTCATTGAAAAATAAGGGTTTTGATAGTTCAACATTATTATTATAATGGAAATGTTATAAACCCTTCCAATAGAATAAACCTGCGTTATCAATATTTGAAGAAAACAGAAATACAAAGATCTGAGGTCCATGTACACTGCACATTTATAGCACTATTATTCTACTTTAATGGCCATAGTTCCATCCTATGGGATCCTGACATTGTAGTTTGTAGTTTGATGAGGCAGTCACTCTCTGACTGAGAGCCTGTATGTGTGGACCAAAGGCCCATGCTCCTCCAGCATCACATTGTCCTGTATGGATGGCACAGACCATTAGCCCCAAGCTGGAATTGGCTTGTCTGGTTGCTGATCTGGTGGTTCTGTCCCAATCCTGACCTGAGGAAGCCTTAACATGGGTTAAACACACCAGTTGTTTACTGCATACTTTCACGGAGCAGCTGGGACACCGCATGGCCCCGCACACCCTGCTTCTACCATTGCATCTTCACAGTGAAGTTGGATGGGGTGCTTGACCACATGGATGTAGCCAGGCATCCCATTTCCGCCCTTATGGGTCATGCCGGGGACCTTCTGTGAAGACTTGACTGTGGCGATAGGTAAAGGGCACGTGACAGTAGTTGGTTCGTACTGCAGCAAGTGGTGGCCATGTAAACGCCCATTTGTCATTATACCAGCACAGGGACTGACCTGGGTCACAACCGGGGCTCTTGCCCATTTACTTAGGCCCTGAGAATACTAAGCCCCCCCTTCCTTTACTTCTAATATCAAGATTCTATGGGATGTTGTAATAGCAGTTAGTGGCATAATTATGGAGTGTGAATGGGCTCCTGATTTAAATGTATTAAAGGTATTGAAAAAATGTACCTATTAAACATCTGTTGTGTTTTTCTTTCCCTACAACATTTCTTTTTTTATCATAGATCTTACCTGCATTGCAGAATTAATTGACATCACTTTAACTGCCTTGGTGCTGTGCTATGGAATTCTGGGATTTGTAGTTTGTGAGATATTTAGCCCTCGCTATCTGAGAGCTCTGGTGCCACAAAAACTACATGTCCCAGGATTCCATAGTATTAAGCCATGGCAGTTAAAGTGGTGTAAAACTGGATTATTTCTGCAGTACAGATTAGACCAGAGTCAATGAAACTAAGTTTGTACCTGAGGTGTGTTACAGTTGGTCTGTCATATCCACAGATTCTTTATCCACTGATTCAAGCATCTATGCATTGAAAATATTGAAATGTATGTATAAATTCCAAAAAGCAAAGCTTGATTTTGCCCTCTTATATAAGGATAAGCATTTTACTATCCATTTTATTTAATGGGAATTGAACATGGATTTTGTATCCACAGGGGATCTTGGAACCAAACCTCAAGGGCTCACTGTACTGTATTTGAAAAATAGTAACAACATAACATTTAAATACTATCATATTAAAGCAGAGAGATTGTTTATGCTTTTGACCTCTCCTGCTTTCTGTATTGAGTGGTTCACTGCAATATAAAAAGATAATCATTTTCTTTTGTAAAATTTCTTGCATTCCTGTAGGAATATAGGAGCAGTTATCAGTTTATGAGATTTTGAAAGAGAAGATAGTAGAGTTAGAGAGAACACCAATTAAGTAACTGGAGAGAACTGGTCTTTGAGGGGCTGAAAAGATCAAACTTTACCTAATTGGTTTAAGCAGCCAGTATGGTTTGACTGTGAAGTACTTTCCCTTCTTGGGTAATTTTTTCTGACAGGCTGTAATGCATTCTGCTAAAACATATCAGTGTTTTCCAGAAGACTGATTCTCCCCAAGACTTGTAGTATTCAGGGTTTTGGCAACTGTCATTTGGAGCTCCACAGAGTCTAGAAGGAAACACAGCGTGTTTTTGTCTACAAAGCAAGTACAGGTACAATAAATTCAGACAAAAGTCTCATTGGCACTTTGGCTCCCCCCCTTTTCTCTTTTCCTTTTTAAAGTGCTGCACAGCTTGATGATGGTTTCATCCTGAAATTTCATAGCTTCTGATTAAGCTAGACAGAACACTTCTAGAAGTTGTTCTTCTGGTTTTGTTTTTTTTTAAAGCTTTCTAGTTCTGACATCAGTGTTAAGCACACTTCCAGGGACAACTTGAAACATTACAGGATATTGCTGTAGGAATTAGTATGCAGCCTGCTTGTAGAACAGCATTTCTAATTTTCTGGATTAGAATTTGAGGTACATTCCATTCTTATATGTGACATTATATCCATGCACATATGTATGTACAGGCATGTACACATGAAGCTGCATTGTTGTTGTTAACTGCCCACAAGTCGACCTCAACTCATGGTGACCCAGCAGGTTTTCATGGCCGAGTGAAGAATCGAACCCTTATCTCCAATGTGTTTTCACTTGTCCAGTCATTACACTTGGTCACATGCATCCCCTGCCTGTGCCCAGATCAGGTCCAAAAGTGTATGCGATAAGGTCCTTACAGGGACACAACAAGAATCCTTAGATAGGCATTGTCTGAGTTGATACTCCTTTGTTATTGTTTCTTTTAGATGTCTTTCACTTTTGCCAGCTATTCACTTTTCTGCACACTGATTGAGGAAAATGTAAAACTAAAAAATGTAATGATAGGGAGGCAATAATTTCAACAGGGATCATGGTATTTAAAAAAACAGGGACTGTGAAAAATTGTGCTAAATTCTCAGTGAGACAGACGGACACACTGATACAGCTTGTTAAGAGTTAGTAAACCCCCATGATATTTCTGGCCTCCAGTGTGAGAACAAGAAGATGAAAGTGGGTTTTTCTGTTGACGTTTCTACAGCTCGTGCAAAATATCTCTGTGCAATACTAATACCTTACTGCATTGTTAGGAAAAGCACATGGAAGACGGATACAAGTAATTCTTTCAGTGATACAGCTACAAGAGAGGCAAAACAAGGAGATTGTCCTCCTCCCAAATAAGAATTTTGCCTCCTCCAAATGAAATTTTCCTTCTGTCCCCAAATTGTCAGCATCGCAGCAACTTAAAATAAAGTTTATGCATCGAAAGAGCTGCAGCCAGCCTGTTAACTGGGGCAGGTTACAGAGACCACACAATGCCCCCATTTAAAAAGTTTATCTGGCTGTCAATTTGTTTCCAAGCACAATTCACAGTCCTGGTTATGACCTATAAAGCCGTATATGTCTCAGGTCCAGGCTTTTGGCATACTGCATCTCCCCCGTATGAACCAACCCAGGCTCTGAGATCATTAGGAGGGGCCCTTCTCTAAGTCCCACCACCATCAACAAGGATGGTTGTTGGGATCATGAGAGAGGGCCTTTTTGGTGGCTGCTCCTAGACTGTGGAATGGCCTCCTACTTGTCATTGCAACAGGCTCTTAAAACAGAAAGTGTTTAAAGAACAGGCTAGGGGGTCCTATAGTATTTACGCAAATTGTTTTTAAAAGCTTTTTTATTTTTTTTATTCTTTTAACATGAAGGTGAATTGTTTTACTACTGTAAACAATTTAATGATGTTTTAGTGTTCACTTTTTTTATGCCTTTAACTGTGTTGTTCTTTTAAATTCTGAGCCACATTGAGTCCCAATTTTTGGGAGAAATTGGGATAAAAATGAATATAGCAACAACAACAAAAAAAGGGTTAGGCTAAGTTACAAAAGAAATGCAAACACAGCAAATACAAGAGCTCTGTATGTGAACAATTTTCACTGTCTGATCCTCTGCAGTGTTAAAAATTTGGGGCATGAAGGTAAATTTCATTTGGATGGAAGAATTCTTATTTAGAGGGTCCCTATCCCACAACCACCTCCCTTAATTCATTCACAATTATTCAAAGGTCGAATCTCCTTCTTTGGAGGTCTTTGAACAGAGGCTGGATGGCCATCTGTCGGGAGTGGTTTGATTGTGATTTTCTGCATGGCAGGGGGTGGACTGGATGGCCCATGAGATCTCTTCCAACTCTATGATTCTATGAAAAAAATATTCTACTGTTTTTTCTTGTTACTTGCCTATGTTGTCATAACTCAGTTCTGACTTATGTCAGACCCATTCCTAGGGGTTTCTTGGCAGGATTTATTCAGAGGAGATTTGCATTGTCTTCCTCTGAGATTGAGAGTGTGCAACTTTCTCAACATCCCTCAGTGGATTTTTATGGCTGAATGCTTGAGTGTGCTCCTGGATTCAGCTCTGCACCTCGAAGTTCAGGTTTCAGCCATGGCTAGGAGGATATTTGCATAGTTAAAGCTTGTGCCCCAGCTGCACCCGTTCCTTGAGATGTCAGATCTGACCATGATCGCATGTCCAAATCCAACACTCAGATCACTACACCATATTGGTTCTAATTGCCTCTTTGGGAAGGAAGGGGAAAAAACTTGATTTCTCATTCTTGCACACAAGAAAATGACAGACTGGTGTTTGTCATTTCCCTTGGTTTATTTCAGTTTCAGAACCAGCATGGTGTAGTGGTTTGAGTGTTGGACTATGACCCTGGAGACCAGGGTTCAATTCCCTGCTCAGCCACGAAACCTACTGGGTGGCCTTGAGCATGTTGGACTCTCTCAGCCTCAAGGGAAGTCAATAGCAAACCTCCTCTGAACAGATCTTGCCAAGAAAACCCCTTGATGGGTTTGCCTTAGGGTCACTTTAAATCGGAAATGATTTAAAGGCATCCAACAAATATTATCATCAGTCTGCTTTCATAGTGTGGCTGCTAACCTATCTTTCCTTGACCTCATCCTTTTTGTAAGTTGTGTTGCTTGTAGATTTTACGGGCCCTGGTTGCTAATAATATCAGGGAACTGTCTCAAGGAAGTCTTGGGAGATAGATTTGTAATTCCGCTTCCTTCTTTTTCTAGAGGTCAGGCAAGGGGCACAAACATCCAGTCTTGAGCTGTGTTAAAGAGGGTGTACATAATTAAACAGTTGCCTGGCTCTGTTTATATGTTTGTATTTTGCACTGAATGAAAGATGGTCTTCAAAGAAAACTGTCACCGGGGAAATCAAAGACCTGTCAAAGTGTGGCAGTGATCCTCATATTGTCATGTTCAGAACAAGTCCAGGGCTAATGCCAAACTGCTGCTGGGCAGAATTCATTTTGTGACTGTCAGATGGATAGGCATGTTCTCTATGGATCCCAGGGTGTTCCATAGATGGCATTTGGGGCTGTCAGTGTTGGATTTTAAAACAGTTTCAAGATTGCTGAACAAATCCCACATTTAGATGCATAGGCCACCTATGGCTTCATAGATTAGAACAAGCCTGTCACTTGTAAGGTCTTATCAGCCTCATGGTGGTGGCAACAAGGCTGCTCGGGTGGCTTCCTGCACCCTATCACACAAATTACTAAGCTATCTCCAGAAAGCACGACCCCTTATTTCTTTGCTTATTTGTAGATTACATCATTCCTTTCCCCAATTTTTCTCACAGTCTGAGCAGGCTATGCTTGAGTGTGCTCCTGGATTCATCTCTGAGCTTCAAAGTTCAGGTTTCAGCCATGGCTAGGAGGATATTTGCCCAGTTACAGCTTGTGCCTTAAGTGCACCCGTTCCTTGAGATGTCAGATCTGGCCATGATCATACGTGCTTTATGAGATTATCACACTGCCCTTTCCCATCCTTTCCTCCCAAGCTGGGCACAGGATATCAGCTTTCATATGTAGATTTTATCGCACACTTCTGTGCCCAGGCAGGAGTCATCCCATACCTGGGACTTTATCGCACAGGCCCTGGAATTTGCATTGTCTGTTGCATTCTAAAAGGGCCTGTTGCATTCTAAAAGGGGACGTGATGAGAACAGGAGGCGACATAGAACACTGTTTACCGCACAGGAAGAATGCTGCTGCTGCCGTCGCCAGACATTCCCATCACGTTCCGGATGTGTTCCCCAGGGAGCGACTTTCAGGAACACTTCTGAAGCATTCCTGAAAATCACCCCCTCTGGGACACATCCGGAACGTGATGGGAATGTCCGACAGCGGCGGCAGCATTCTTCCTGTGCGGTAAACAGGGTTCTATGCCACCTGTTCTCATCATGTCCCCTTTTAGAACGCGACAGGCCCGTTCCAGGGCCTGTGCGATAAAATCCCTGATGGCATCCCGTACCCGATCTGGACATCTCCCACACTTTTTGAAGGAACAAGATTTTATTTTCACAAGATGCGGGAAAAGTGTGGATTGGGTATGGGATGCCATGATTAGGTATGGAATGCCTCCTGCCTGGGCATGGAGGTGTGCAATAAAATCTATGTATGAAAGTTTTCATCCCGTGCCTAACTCAGGAGTAAAGAATAGGAAAGGACAGTGCAATAATCTCCTTAGTTACAACCAAGTTGGTGTCCTGTAGCATGTGGGGCTGCCAATGAAGAGTGTTCAGAAATGTCAGCTTGTCCAGGCAGCTGCAGCCTAATTGCTAACTTTGGCTGGCTACAAGGATCACACAATGCCCTTGTTGCAACAGCTCCACTGGCTGTCAGTAGTTTCTGGACAAAATTAAAAGTGGTGGTGTTGTGCTATAAACATCTATATGGCTCAGATTGAGGGATTTTTCAGTACTGTATTCTTCCTTAAGAACCTACCTGTGCTCTGAAATCTGCTGTGAAGACCTTTCTCTGTCCCACCACCCTCACAGGTACATTTGGTGAGAACACAGGAGAGGGCCTCCTCAGTGACTTCTCCTAGGCTCTGGAACACTCTTCTCAGATAGTTGGACTGGCACTCTCCCTCCTTCCTTTTCACAGGCAAGTCTACTTAAGAGTTTATTGCACGTAACCCGTTTAAATCAACTTACCCCATTTGCATTTAATTTTGTAGCTGGATCATATTGCATGCACCAGGGGCCAGCCAAGTGCAACCTGGCTACATCCCGGATCCCAGCTACGCTTATTCGACCTCTTTTCAAAAATAGCATCCTCCTGGTTTTGAAAAGGTGCTGGATAAGCACAGCTGGGACCTGAGCTGTAGCTGGGTTGCACTCGCCTGGCCCCGGCGCATGCGATAAGATTCAGCTTCAAAATTAAATACGAATGGGGCATGTGATAAACTCCTTAGACAGTCATTTGATGACTGGTTATATAATCAGATGGATTACATAGTCAATGTTCTGGATCGTGCTAATTGTTGTGCTGCTATATGTGTGTGGGTTAATGGTGTATGTTTCCATCTATCTCTTTTTAACTGTTAACTTCATCAGTTTTATAGTGTTTTAATGTGGTGTTCTTAAATTTGTTTTAAACTTTTTGTAGATGTTCTTAATTTATTGTTATGGAAGCTGCCTTAGGTCCTGGCCTGTTCATTTTGCTCTAGTTTGAAGTTAGCAAAGAATAAAGCAAAGCATTATGGCCAGATATATTCATTGATTTATTGGAACACTTAAAATAGTATGCTGCTCTTCATCTTTATAACCAGCAGAGCAGCATGTGCAAGTGCGTGCGTGCGTGCGTGTGCGTGTGTGTGTATAGTGAAATAACATAAACATCATAAACATGGTATTGTAATAATATCCTGGGATATTTTTTTCCCTTTCACTCATGTTCATTTTTCTTCTGATTTCCATTTTGGTTGCCAAACTTACATTTCTATACTTCTTTAACATCCTGGGATGGGTAGATGATGAGGAAGGCTTATATGTTTTCCAACCTTCCCTCTGTTTTGCTGTTATTAAGGGATTTTCAAGGCAGCTGCTGCTTACTTAGCCTATTGCAGAGAGGCACAGATAGCTACAGTAGAATTTTGTTGTTGTAGTAGTTGTTAACTGCCTTTGAGTCAAACCTAAATCATGGTGACCCTGTGGATGAGACACCTCCAAGACGCCTTATCCTCCACTGCTCTGCTTATTTCCTCAAATTCATACCTGTGACCTCCTTAAAAGATGGAGTCGATCTATCTAGCATGTGGTCTTCCTCTCTTTCTACATCCCTTGACCTTTCCTATTATTTTTTTCCCTATTGAGTCGTGCTGTTTCATGATGTGGCCAAAATACGCCAACCTCAACATAATAATCTTGGCTTCAAGGAAGATATCCAGCTTGATCTGTTCTAGGACCCATGTATTTATCTATTTGCTTGTCCACAGTATTCTCAGCAGTTTTTTCCAGCACCAATTCTCAAATGAATTGATTTTTTCCCCTTATCTACTTTCTTAACTGTCCAGCTCTCACATCCATACATGGTAATAGGAAATATAGAGGCTTGTATGATTCTGACTTTAGTGTTCAGTTGTATATCTTTATTCTTTAGGATATTTTTAGTTCTTTCTTAGCTGCCCTTCCCATTTCTAGTTTTCAGAATCCCATTATTCCCCATCTGAAAGCTATATTTCATTTTGGGAGTGCAGTGGGAGACATAATGTTAAAACCTGATACTTAAAGTCTGTGTGTCATTGGGCCTCCTTTACTGTCCTCCCACTGGTGCTATTGTGCCATGTACTGTCTAACTCTAGTTCAGAAACACAAGCCTCAGCAAAATCAGAAAGCTTTATTCAGAAAACTGAGTTGATCACAGCATAGCAATGTTGTTAGGACTGAAGGGGTATATTAAAAGCACATAACAATTGAAGTTTGTCTCCAAATCAAAACTTCCCCTTTTCAGGACTGTCCTTCCTTTCTCCTCCATATCAAGCATTCTCACCGAATTGACCTTGATAGTTCACAGTTCGTTTTTCCTCTCACACATCCGCTCATTATCTGGTGCCATTAAAGATAACAGTACTTCCACACAATTATATAACACATCCCATCATCCAGTATACAAAAATATGTGCAAAATATATGGCTAGCAAGCATGGTAGGAATTATGACCCTGGCATGCTGCATTAAAAATAAATAATAATAATTCACCTAAACAGTATGAAGAAGGAAAGGAAGAGAATGGGCTTGGCAGGTGATTTTTTTTTTAAAGGTAACTTCTTTGTTAGAGGCTGTGAGCTATGTGATCTAGAGCCTATGCCTGTATTTTTGAAAGGAACAAGTAGCAAAAATATATTCTTGGCATTCAGGGAATGTGTTGGTATAGAAACCAAAGATATTGTGCATTGATATCAGTGAGTGTATTTCTGCAGTATCTTCTCTATTTTTGTTGGTGTTGCTGTTATTGCTTTAATTTTATTTTGTGATTTAAAACTTTTTAATTTTTGTATTTAAAATTTTATCACAAATAAAAAATGGGATACGATAAACACAGAGCCCTATCTTTGCCTGCAGATAATGATAACAGCTGAAATTCCTAATCTGAATATAGAATCACAAGAAATTCACAAGTTCACCACAAGAAGAGTCCATCCATTGGAGACCTCCAAAACCCATCCAATCATACTTCTCCAGGGGTTGTTGTGCAATATGTTGTTGTTGTTGCTGACTTTTCAAAGTAAAGCTCCTCATTGTGCATCTAAGTATAAATCATGTCAAATTAAACAAGTTGTAATAGTCCTTCCCTCTCAAGAGCAGGTCCTGTTGAGATGTCTTCCTATACTTGTTTTGATAGAGGTTGCAGCATCTTGATCAGAACTATTTCCCTGCAGTCAGACCAGTGTTGTTGGATCTAGCCTGCTCATTGCAAAACAGAAATATCCTAGAGCGCTGTGACCTGTTCTAAAAGGACAATGCTGCTTCAAGCTCTGTTAATGAGAAGTCCATGGCATACATATGATAAGCTTTGTCATCTTTTGTCTGCAGATCATAGACCCTGCATTTTAATTTACTATCTATAATGCTTTCTTAATGAGTTCCAGTGGATAACCATTGAAACATGCCACTGCAGCTGCTGATGTGATTACAAGAGAGAGTCCATTATTTGATTTACGTGATAGTCCGTTATGGTAACTAATATCTGAGGATGGCATACAATAGGCAGTAAGGTGGGAGACTGGAGATTCTCCATTTAAACCTCACAGGCAAAGGAATAAGAAGCTAAATCAATTTATTTTCACCGTATGTGTGCAAGCTGCTAATTGAAATCTAGTGGAATTGCTGTGGATGCTTAGATCCTCATGGGACTGCAGTGCGTTTTGTTTCAGGAAAGTTCAAGCAAAACCAATAATGCAAGAAGGTTAGGATTCTTCTCTGCCTTCCCTCCCCCATTTCACTCCTTCTGAATGCAAATTACTTTTCTGTATTGGTGCACAGAAGCTCCATTACTGTACAGGCCTGAAAATAGAAACAGATGGAGGAGATAAAACAACAAAAACAGATGGGCAGAACTTGAAATAGTAGGATGAAAAAAAATGTTTCAGTGATGTTTTGGGGAGGCTGTTTTGATTTGCAGCCTTTATTTTGTCCTCATTTGGCAGTGCAGTATAAACTTAAATGCCCCTGCCCCTAATTTGAAATAAACTAGGGTTGGATCCAAATTGCTCTAATCAAATGGGGATATGTGAACATTCTCCACTCTCCCCTAAATCAGTTATATTTTCCAGACGTTTAGCAGACAGTTTCCACATTATGCTTCAGTGTTACAGTTCTCAACAACTGAGCCTTTTCCATTACATAGTTATACCACTTTATGCCACTTTAAGTTTGATACCACTTTAACTGCCATTGTTGCATCCTGTGTTGTTCCAGGATTTCTAATTTTGCGTTATTTGGTCACAGTCCCTGTCAGAGAGTTCTAGCATCCCACCCAAACTACAAATCTTAGGATTCCATAGGATTTAACCATGACAGTTACAGTGGTATGCAAATGCTATAATTGTGCAGGGTCAAAGAGACATTTAGTTGCATTAATAGAATAATCACTTCCCAAGCTCAAGAAGTGATACCTTCACTTCCTTTATGCATTATACAGAGCTTTTTTTGGAATGGTTTTGGCCACCCCAGTTTAAACAGCATAGAGACTAAAGGTAATTTGACACATATGATCACTTACATGTATTTACATTTCATGCTGGTAGAAACCATTTTACTCTGGATTAATTGGTAGCATAAGCTTTCATAGACTGGTCTTCTTCATCAGGAAGCTTATGTTACCAATTTATTTCTCTCAGGCTCATAGCTGCTACAAGAGCTTTTGCCTTATATGTATAATACAAATTTAGACATAATTATTATCCTTTAAATGGAAACACAACATGTCTTGCAATTTTAGGGAAGGCTGTGTTTAAAGGACCTTGCATCTGTGCTTTCCCAGTCTGCTGTCTTGGACCATTTCACACTACATAGTTGATTCTACTTTAACTGCCAGTATCCCATCCTTTGGCATTCTGGGATTTATAGTTTAAGGAGTGGTATTTAGAATTCTCAACCAGAGAGCTCTAGTGTCTCACCAAACTACAGACCCCAGGATTCCATTGCATGCAGCCATGGCAGTTAAGATAAAATCACAGAGCTGTATTTGTGGAGCACTACAGGACTCCATGTGTCAATTGTTCATTATGGACATCTTTACTCTTTCTGTTTATGGTTGTGAAGTTTTACTCCAGACTTGGACTGAACAATCCATCAAAGAGTGGTTATGTTGAAGCTAAGGTTGTTCTCTATAAAATAGGATGCGTGGCCACTGTACCAACCAGGCTCTTGCCAACACTAATGACTCTTTTTTTGCATCACATTGTAATAGGGTTTATTGGGCACTCAGTGGACTGTGTATGGCTTGGAGAATCACATGGATTTACAAGGGGATAGTTAAGGCTAAAAATCACATACTGACTTGATGGACACATAAATCACTGCGGTCGTGAAGCAAAGTCATCATCATTGGACAAAGAATATCTGGTGGATTAGCTGTTTTTTCTTCCTATGGGTTTGGGTGTGGGGGAAAGAGCACACGTCAGCTGTAATGCTAATATGATGTGCTTTTACCAATAAATCTATATTAACACAATTTAAATTGACAAGCCATAAACTATCTTCTGATGGAGAGTAATACATAGCAGAGAGGAGGAGAGAGCAAGAGAGTGGGAACAACAGCCCCCTCCCATTTCAGCTAATGGAACACAGTGTGTTGCTAAATTATTGCCATTTATTGTTTACAAAGGTAATTAGGAAAAAGATTGCTTCACATTAAGTGGAGTAAAAATGAGAGCTCTTTATAGCTCTTGTTTATAAAGCAGCCCACTTTCCACTTATTTGCCTACTGGAATTATTTTGTTGCCCAAGTTCCCATCTGTCTTCTCTTTGCAAAACAAAGGGGATAGGGGAAACCTGTGGGCTATGAATAGAGATAATTGAGCTGCCTGGTGGAAGAAAGACAAAGTTCTTCTCATTGTTAATGTGTTTGAAAAATCCTTACATGGCCGCATCCTTTGATAGCTTTGGCCAAAGAAGCGCCAACTTGAACTTATTCCATATGGAGGAATTACCATCATTGTTGTTGTTAAGTGTCTCCAAGTTGACTACGAGTTATTGCAACCTTATTCTAGAGTTTTCTTGGCAAGCTTGATTCAGAGGAAGTTTACTATTCATTGTGTTTCTTTAATATTGAAAGAATATGACTTGGTTAAGGTTATCTTGTGGGTTTCCATATCTGAGTTGGGGATACAAACTCTGGTCTCTGAAAGCCTTGTTTCAGCACCCCAGTTATTACACCACACTAGCTGTACCGTTATTTGGCCAACCCAGAAGCCACAACAATCTGTGAAAACATCCAAGGCCTTCAGTTCTTTTTATCAAGCAAGATGTTAGACGAACCAGATGTGAAATGGGTGGGTGGGATGACTTGATCTTAAAAATAATACCTGTGCTATGACAATAAAGGTTTGTTGTCTCTCAGATTGGAGAAGTCTCCTCTACTTCTTCATATCCTATCTTTTTCTTGGAATGCCAGTTCAAGGGGTCTTGCAGAATTTAAAATAGATAACAGAAGTTGGTAGAAATGTTCAAAATATGTTGTTATCTATACATTTTTTTTAAAAAAAATGAAATATACCTACTTAAAAGGCAAGATATAAAATCAATAATCATATTATTCAGTGCCTCTTCCTTATGAATTGTCAGTTCCTGAAATCTTATCAGAACTGGAGTGGACCCATTGATCATTTTTGTAGGGCTTTAGGAAGTAGTTGCTTTTTCAGTGTTTTAGGGGCCCTTTGAAGGAAAAACTGTTTCCACTCTGCATGTTTCTAAAACAGAACCCATTGGAAGGCATCTGCTCTTGGGTCCAATCTTTAATGGTCTACACCATCTGTCTGCTTAAAAATGTGATTGGAGTCTGAGATGTTTATCACACTATGCTCTTAAAGAGGTACTATTCCAGTGTGACTCCTCTAGCAGCCTCCTGTTGCATGCTGGGATTGGCAGTTTTAAGGAGCTGAACTTCTCTGCCTGAGAATTCTAAATACCCCTCCTTAAAACTGCCAATCCCAGCATGCAACAGGAGGCAGCTAGAGGAGTCACACTGGAATAGTACCTCTTTAAGAGCTCGTCTGATAAACACCTGAGTTATGTGAAAGATGTATCGCCAATATTAAATTTGCAAAGTCACCCTCTAATATTGCAGTCAAACCTTGTACTGCATTAAAAAACAAATAAACATGCACACAAATCAAATTATGAAATTACAAATATGTAGCATCCAGGATGCACAAAATTACTGCAGATAGTTACATTGTGGACATTATATTAGGTCTA
>NC_056524.1:16498883-16509416 GCF_019175285.1 Sceloporus undulatus
AGCAGCTCCTGCAGGTCACAATGAACCAATGTGCTCAGGAAGAATGGTTGAGAAGCCACATTGTCAAGCTGGAGAGAAAATGGCAGAGGTACCTCCAACCCTTCAAGAGCACTGGAACTTCAAGAAACAATGCTTAGAAGAAATGCTTAGATGTAGCAAAGGACTTCTTTAGAGTAAAGGGCTCCTCATGATGAACATTTCTGCTAGAAGCCTCTAACAGCTGGACTTGGGAGGAGTTCAGAAAATGTTTGCCTAAGAGCATGAGTCTGAGGATAGAGAAACTGCTAGAGCAATGCTTTTATACCAGGAACTTACTAGCTGTTGACATTCTGAAATTCTTGGGTCTCATTCCCACTACGGTTTAAACCCGATTGTGATTTGGTACAATCTGGTTTAAATGAGCATGGTTCCTACTTAATCCAAATGACTGAAGCGATTTGGAAAGGGGGGCATGATTTTGACCCATTTAACCCATGTCAAAAAGATGCTTTTTCCAGTTCTTTGGGCTGAATCGATTTATTTTGAAATAAATCGATTCAGCCCAAGTGAGAACCATGCAGATTTGAATTTGACCTGGCAGTCCTTGGCTTCTCCGGCTGCCTTGCCTCCTTCCGTCCCAGTCTCCTGTCCCTGGCCTCTCCCGGCGCAAATACTGTATAATGGGAACCATGCTCTGCCAGTGAATCAATTTGTCAATTCGGATTGGTTACCCAAATCCGTGGAAATCGAATGAAGTGGGAATGCTTCCTTGGTTTCGTCTTGTGTTTCTGGACTATTGTGTTTATCCATCTTTTCCTACTACCTCCCGTTTTGCTAAGCACTATCAACTTTTTAAATTAATCATGTTGTTTCATGATATGACTACTGAAAAATGTGTATTCTCTTTCTCCACCCCTTCTCAGCAATAGCTAAATTTGGACTGAAGCAGTTCAGAATAAATTGTTAGGTGTATGTGTGGTGTTTTGGTTTGAGTATTGGACTGTCACTCTGGAGACCAGCATTCAGTTCCCTGCTTGGCCATGGAAACTCACAAGCTTCTGCACTCTCAGCCCCAAAAAACTCTGTGATAGGGTTGCTTTAGGGTCGCCGTTAGTTAGAAATAACTTGAAGGCTTACAACAACAATGTTGTTATTTTAACCCACCTCCTTCCTAGTCTGGGAATGTCTCTGGACAGAAAGCCAGGACATTCAGTCATGCTCATTGATTACTGGATGTAAGAATATAAGAAAAAACCAATTGCAGTTGTCCCTCCATTTTTGCGGGGGATCTGTTCCGCCCCCACCCCCCCACGAAAATGTAAACTCACCAATATTTAAGCCCCAATGCCTTGAATGGAGGTGCGTGCCCATGCCCTATTTTGCCCCCCTCCGTTTGCCACCCGAACATAGGCTAAGGGGCATGGATTTCAAGTCTGCGAAAACAGAGGGGCGACAGTATATCCTTTCACTTGTCTGTTTAGTCCAGAGTACTGCCTTCAGGATGAATCCAAACATTCCCAGCAGTTATTCTCCAACAGCTGGAATTTGGGTCATATTGGAGTTTCATGTACTTGCTGACATATGTGAAGTCATTACAGGTTGGTCACAAGAGACAGCACATTTATAACATCTACCTAGTTTATGTACTGGGCTCTATGGATCACCGAGTTAACATATTCAGCTTGGAATTAAAAAATTTGGTATGGTAATGATGAGATATGAAGTGTTATTTATTGATGAGCATATATCAATCAACTAGATAGGACAGCCAATGCTTGTGGGGGGGGGGGGGGGAGACATGCTAAAAAGATTTTTTTTTAATAGCACCTGGCAAGTATGTCAGCAGAAATATCCCAGGGAGGAGATAAGCAGATGTAGGAAACAACAGCGAGGAGAGCTGATGTGCAATTTTTGCAGGGCAGATTTGAACTGCTGTTCCCAGTATGTGGATTGTTGTCTGCAGTTACTTAAACCAGACATATCCCTTGTTGAAAAGCTCAGACATCTTTATAAGCAATATTATGTAGATCTGAATCTCACATGTACAATTTGTTTGTGGAAGACAAAGCAATATATGTAGTCAGCTGTATGCTTGAAACCAGTACCATTGGCCCTCTGTATCCATGGAGCCTTTATCCACAGATTCAACTACCCATGGCTTGAAAACAATCAAACAAATATAAATCCCAAAAAACAAATCTTGATTTTGCCATTTTAAATAAGGGACACCATTTTACTACATCATTATAGTTAATGGGACGTAAGCATCCATGTTTTGGTACCTAATGGGGTCCTGGAACCAAGCCCCAGCAGATACCAAAGGTCCACAGTATTTGGGATGAAGAGCAAATTTTTGAGTTCCTCCCCCTTTTGTTATTGTACTATGTAAGACAAATTAAGCTCTTGAGCCTTGGTGTGTATAAATCATCTTTTGTTTTAGCCTGTACACCGTATTTTTTTGTGTGAGGTGCTAATGCAGATAGCCATTTAATGCCACATTTACATAAAGTAAATCTTAAAACTCTGTGTACTGAGATTTTTTAAATAAATAAACTATATTAGCACCCTTTACAGATTTTAAGTGAATTTATTATTTTATGAAGAAACATGTATTATGTCTAGTTTAGTTTGGCATACAATTATTATTTGGAATACTACAACTACAGTTTCTTCTGGCAATAATTACATTTTGCGATTTATTTTTCTTACAAATGGAGCTACAAGGTCCTGAACTGTAAGGAACGCCAAAACTAAGAAACCTCTTTGGTTTTGCCAACTTATGAGGAGCAGCGAAAAAAATAATAAACACAGATGAAATTAGCAGCATTAACAAAACAAAGAAAAGTATTTTCTAATCTTCCACAGCATCAATCACTCACAAATTACGCATTCCCATGAAAAGAAAGGAAAAGGATGAATGGATGTTCATGCAAATCAAACATGAATGTTCACTACAAGAGTGAAGATAGCTGAACTGAGGCAGTTATACTTTGAACATATCCTGAGATGGCATAACCATTTATCCTATTGTCACCCTATTAATTTTAGGTATATTTAGCAAGGCAATATGAGTGCTAAAGTGATTGATTTGTCTATTTCCTCTAGGAATAGCTAAGTATGAAGAGTGCAGGGGCCAATTTTTCCCATGGCTGAGGAGTCAGTATGCCAAATCTTTGACTCATTGCGGTAATCTTTCAGAGTAACAGAGGTACCTGTTCCAAGGATTGGGGTTAAAAAACAGTTTCATCATGGGAGGGGGAGCAACAGGGATATGAAAAATGATGGAGGCATAGGCAAGAAATGACTGTATGTAGATTTAGTTACACGTACCTTACAGCACATTTTTATTATTGTCTACTTGGAAGTTAGCCCAGTTGATTTCAGTGGGACTTGCTCTGGTTAAGTGTGCATCAGATTGCAGCTTCGTGCTTTTTTTTCTGCAGAGGGTGAGAACTTTATCATATATTTTGTCACTTTAGCCATCCTGGCTTCAATTACAGAAGAAATGGCTATCTGTCTGATTTCTCCCACTACTAAAGTGATCTCATTTTCCTCTTTCTTCCCCATTAGTTTCATTATAGCCTCCAGGCTACAAAATCCCCAATTATTTGACAATCCTCCTGAGCTGCCCTATTCATCTCTTTTTCTCCTTGGACCACGGCAAGCCCACCGCTGTTGGCACGGCGTGTCTGCATTATTTCCGATAGCTGGTCAAACGTTCTCACTCTCCCCTCCGGATGGAGCCTCAGCCTTTTGTGAAAGCTGATCTCAAAATGAATGAGTGCAGTCATTAAAGAAAACCATATGCTCTACAACAGAGACATCAGGAGTCAGGTGTGATGTTGTGCAGAATGCACCAACTGTTACTGTAAATTGCCAGATGCAACCTGAGTGGCCCGTGACCCAAAGGAGAACCGTGTTAATTTAGCTCTTGCCAATTGAGGAGGAGTGGGGGAAGTGGGCTGTAGACTTCTTCATAAGATCACCCTAATAAGCATGTTCAAAATAAAATAAAATAAAAGACTTCACTGTGCCTGGTTCTGTCAACAAGGAAACAGAGTCTCTCACATTAGAAAATTATGTTCAGAATTTGTGTGCGGCAATAATAGGGATATTTGGTTCTTTGCCAGAGTTAGCAGGTGAAGTAACTGAGAACGCTGAGGCTCAAAATATACATGGTGATTTGTTTAAATTAGGACCTAGCACAATCAGATTGTGTATCTGTATGTGGTGTGAGGAAGAAACATTGAATTGCCCCATCTAATTTCTTGAGCCCTTTCATACTACACAGTTATAGCATTGTGATTGTATTGTAACCACCTGACAGCATCCTAGGGAATTCTAGGGCTTGCAGTCTAGGGGGGAGTATTTTGACTTCTCAGACAAAGAGCTCTAGTATGTTAACAAACTACAAATCCCAGGATTCTATTGAATGCAGCCATGGCAGTTAAAAAGTGGAATCAAAGCACTTTAATTATTTAGCTTGAAAGGTTTGCTTGTGCTCCTGCCTGAGCTGAGTCCCAGTCCTGGGAAAGAGCGGGCTACAAATAAATATAATAAATAAATATAATAAATAAACGTTTCCTACACAGCTGATACTCAACTGTACAGTGATGTCAAGAAATGCAGTGTGAGGGGGAAAGACAGAGGGCCTGGATGCAGAAGCTATAGGATGCGAGCATCCGGGGTAGAAGGGAGGGAGGTACAGTACATATTACCAGAACTGCTTGTAGAGGAAGGTGGTGTCACAAGAGTTGTGAATCCATTTGTGATTATATTGCTTCTCTTCTTGCAGTGGCTTAAAATTCCATAGGGAATTTTCCCATGAAGGTTAAAGAATGGAAGGAATTGTAGATTAAATATAGCAATGCATTTAGGTAGATGCAGCACCAGAATCTCCTAGCAAACAGTTAAATCAAAACTTGTTGTTGTTGTGCGCCTTCAAGTCCTTCCCTGCTTAGGCCAACCCTATGGTAAATCTATCACAGGGTTTTCTGGGGCCAGGAGTGTGTGACTCACCCAAGGGCACCCAATAAATTTCCATGCCCAAATGTTGAATTGAACACGGATCTCCAGAGTCAGAGCCCAACATTCAAACAACTACACCAGTGATTCCCAAACTGTAGTCCTACAGGTGTTTTGGACTTCAGATTTCAGAAGCCCCAGCTAGTGTGGCCAGCAGTCTGGAATTCTGGGATCTAAAGTCCAAAACTTCTAGAGAACAAAAGTCTGGGAGCCACTGCACTTACACTATAATGATAGACAGTTCCATAGAAGTCTTACAGACTATATCTTGACATCAATTGAATAATAATAAAGAGTGAAATAAATTAACAAATAATGAACAAGCATTGTTTCCAGTATATGCATGTCACACTTATTCTTTGCAACATTTTAAGTGGTTGTCTCTTATCAGCAGAACAAATCAAGGTGTCTCAGAATGCTCTGTACATGGTTATTTTCCACATTACTGCCAAATCTCTGAAGGAACAAGTTCCAACAGCAGGAGATATCCTGTTCAATTAGAGCAGGTATAGAAAGAGCTGTAGTAAAATCATGAGCTGATTCATTGCCCCCTACCTGAACAGATCTACAGGCTGCTTCTGATGATTTGCTTTGCTTAGAGGTGGAAGAAAATATTGTCCAGTTTTCATGGCAGTGAAAACATACCAAATCCATACTTTCCTGACCAATATTTCAACCAAAAACAGTTATATTTTATGATTTGGCATCCTTGGAATATTTTTTGTTCTTCTTCTGACAGTCTTTATTTAAAAAAAAAGTACACACAAAATGTGTGTTATTTGTGAAAATGCACAAGACAGGGAGAGAACTGCCTGCAAAAATAGTAAGACTATTTTAAGAACAAATGATACAGAACTGCACATAAATGCGTGTAAATGTTTTTGTGTTGTTGTTTAAAAAAGCATTAGCAAGTTTATGTAGAATTTGGACAAAGCTCATTTTCAAAAAGGAAAACCAGATAGAAATCAGAATTGACTGATTGGTTCATTCATATGTAGAAAACTGCAGATAGAAATTGCCACAAAGGGGGAACTGAATTGTGTTTTAGGGATATCTATTCTGAAATTTCCTTCCTGGAAAGACAAACCCCATGAAAGTTTATTTATTAAAAAATGTGCATAAGAGTCTGCATCCACACTGTAGGGAACCAGAGCTCTCTTGACAGAAAAGGCTAAATGCCTCAATAAAACTACAAATCCCAGAATTCTATAGCATGGAGCCGTAGCAGTTCAAGTGGATTATTTCTGTAGTACAGATGCAGCCCAAGATAGAATTACTACAGGTCTGAATTGAAATGCAGTTTCCCAGTAGTCTGTTCTGGTCTTAATTTAACTAATTGTTTCTTTCCCCATTCCCATTTTCCTCCTCCTTCTGCTCCTTGTAAAGTCAATTTGTCCTTTGAGTACCTGCTCATTTTATAAGCTTCCACAAGAACCATCCATCTGAGTCATATCTGTGAACTGGCTAAAACAGAAAGTCTACCTGTAATTAGTTTGTGGTAGAAAACATCCTGTTCCATTTCCCAACAGTGTCACTTTTGCTGTTGAGGTCAGAAAGTGTAAATTTCTTTTTAATTGTGATGAGAGACTGATGATTATGGGAAAACATATGATTATGTTGCATAAATCCTTGAAATAAAATTGTAATGAAGGAGGTTATTAATATAAATAGAGAATATTCCGTGAGCCACCTCCAGGGTGATATGTGGAGAATGGAACTGAATATAGAGCAGTTACCTTTTTTGCCCATATGTTCTTAGGAAGAAAACTTCTTTAGAGAATTAGCAGTATGAGCCTCCTCCCTTGTCCAGAAAGGCCTCCCTCAAAATTGCCCTTCCCTTACTCTATTTTGGCTTCAAAATTTTAATGTGATGTAAAATGTTGCTGGATATGAAATCTTTCTGAAGCCAGTTCAGAGTGTGGACAGTGGAAACCATGGTGGGAGGTGTTACTGCTCTCACAATAAATGGGAAAATAAACTTTTTCTAAGCTTTTTCTCCAAAAATTATGGAATACAGTCAGCCCTCCTTATCCACAATTTGTTATCCACAGATTCAAGCATCCATGGCTTGAAAATATTCCAAAAAAGTATAAATTCCAAATAGCAATCTTGATTTTCCAGTTTATATAACAGGCACAATTTTGCTATGCTTTATATTTAATGGGACTTGAGCATCCACAGAGGTTGTTATTCACAGTGGATCCTGGAACCAAACCCCAGAAGATAACAAGGACCCACTGTAGGAGATTGGATTGTGAAGAGACTGGTACTGTTGGATGCACACATGTACACACACATTTTTCATGCATGTTATAGCATTTCTGTCTTCTGATTTCTTCCATTGTCAGTGCATTTTATGGTTGGCTTAAAGATTTCCCTAAATTACCACCAGTATGAATCCTCCTGTAGCAGAAATAAACCTGTTAATGTGTGACACGGCCATTTCTTTGGCTAATTTCTGCAATATTCTCCCATTTTCAGTGCAGAAATTGCCATATCAGTATGGTTGCATTGTGGTTGGAGAACCACTAAGTCATCTCCCTAGTCTCAGCTTCTTATTGTAAGCCAAAATAGGGAGTACTGAGACAATAACATAACAATTCTTCAACACTGCAGAAATAAATCAGTTTGACACCACTTTAACTGTCATGGCTCCATCCTACAGAATCATGGGATTTGTCGTTTGGTGATGTATTCAGCCCGGTGTGTCAGAAAGATTTGGTGCCTCACCAAACTAAAAATCCCAGGTTTCTGTAGGATAGAGTCATGGCAGTTAAAATGATGTCACCATGTGGGTACACCCATGATCTTCCCCTGGTTATCCATGCTTCCATTGCCTCTTTTACTGTAGCATCTATTTTTAGATTGCAAGTTCCTAACACATTTTTTAAAAGTCACATTGAAATAAAGAAACAAATCATTATACAAAATTGGAACGCATCTATTGGGAACCTAAAGCTAGGGAGAAAAAGAACCATTGGAGGACAGGTGGAATAGTTTTTTAAACGTCTTCCCCCAAAACATAACAATATTAAAACATGCTTAACAGTGACAATTAAAGTTGGTAACACATACTTTGGCTATAATACTAGTCGCAAGAAGCACTGACCCATTCATTTTGTTGTTGAGTATATGCAATGATGTAGGTAGGTCCTCTTGACTTTCCTCTAGTTAGGACTCAAGAGTTAAGTCCATATTGCAAAAAACAAGCAAGTAATTTCTGGAAAGAAAGAAAATATTTCAAAAATGTCTGTATAACTACAAAATAGTAAATTTTCAAATAGACAGTACAGTGGTACCCCGGGATACGAATTGACCGCGTTACGAAATTTCCGGGATACGAAAAAGTTAGATAGGAAAAAACTGTTCCGGGTTACGATGTTTTTTTCGGGTTACGAAATTTTTTTCGGCGCGAAATTCAAACGCGACCGCTAGCCGCGCTTCGGAAAAGCCTTTTTCGGCTTGCGAAATGCATCGGGTTACGAACGCCACAGCGGAACGAATTAATTTCGTAACCCGAGGGACTACTGTATCTGTATTCTGTGCATTTCTTTGAACAGTGATATAGGCCAGTACAGACCACCCAAAAAGGGCAGTCTGCCAATACATAGTTTTCCGCCGGGGGAAAACACAGCAGACAAATCATGCAGTTTCCTGCCCGCGGAAAAAGAACGCGCAAAAAGCGGGTTCTTTTTGGGGCGCAATACTGACACCGCAGTGTGCCAATGGCACACTCGCAACATCAGTATTGTGCTGTGACGTACAGTACAGGGCGCCGCCATTTTGATGGATGGAATATGTGCTAGGGTTGCGGGGCATCTCTAACCAACGCCCCGAGGCAACCCTAGCACGTCATCAAGACGTGTGTCGAGGCCTGTCTGTACCGGGCCATAGCTAGCCATTTCTGTCTTGGGAATCATTTGCTTGCATTGAAAAACAAACATAAAAAAGGACTGAGATCTTCTTGAACATTATTCTTTCTGAGAGAACTTGGGAAGATTTATAGGATAAGAATCTAACATTAACAGCCACAAAGCTTTGGAAAGTAACATCAGAACCATTTGTTCAGTTTAATTGAATGATAAATTGTCAGGGCAAGGTAAGAAAGCATAATGATCACTTATCTAGTCTTGCTTTGGAGCACTCAAAGCCCAAGTTTACTGCCACCAGGTATGAGTGTTAGAAAGGGGAAAAGCAATTGGCTATTTGTTGGTGGCATTGATGGCATCTGGCCCCCATGTTTGTGGAAAGGTGAATCTACTTCAGGATTTCACCTCTATGTTGAAGGCGCTATCCTAGGTGTTGATCTACAGAATAACACCTTTCATATCTTTCAAGGTTCAGACTGAAACCGAAAATGGATTTACTGACACATACCAGTAGCCATAGTTGAATGCCCAATTTGTTTTAATTTATATAGTTGGCTCTCCATCTTGCGGGCTAGCCTTCTATGGATTGGAGCATCCGCAGATGGCCCTGTCCCATTATCCTTATGTGCATGTAGCTGTTCTAGTGTGATCATGTGTACATTTATAGAGAATAAAGGAATTTGGGGTCCCATGCCTTTTGGTATCTACGGGGGTGGGGTCTGGAACAGAACTCCCACGGATATGGAGGGCCAACTGTATGTACTTCCATCCTCAGTGTTTTATAGATGTTTGGCAATTATTTTTAGTTTATATGCTTTTCCTCCAAGGCAATTATATTCTAAAAGAGCACAAGAGAAACAAGAACAAGATGAGAGCAGGCTGCTACAGTGGGCCCTCTCCTTATATTCAACCGAAAGGACCTGGAAGCTGTAGTACATGCTCTGGTAATCTCTCGTCTCAACTTCTGCCATGCGCTCTACATGGGGCTACCATTGTATAAATTTCGGAAGCTTCAATTAGTGCAAAATGTGGCAGCCATTTTGAGAGACTTGACTATATAACACCTATCTTGAAAGATCTACACTGGCTCCCAATTAGCTTCCGGGCACAGTACAAGGTGTTGATTATTACCTTTAATTTAAAGCGCTATATGGCTTGGGTCCAGGTTACTTACGGGAACGCATCTCCCTATACAATCCGCCCCGCACTCTTAGAACAAGTGGGAAGAATTTGTTGGAAATACCATTATCCAAACATGTCTCTATTTCCCTAAAGGCATTTAGTATAGCTGCCCCCAGACTTTGGAATGGACTCCCAGAGGAGACCCGCCTTATTACATCTTTAGAAATCTTTAAGAAGGCAGTAAAGACAGAACTCTTCCACCATGCTTATCCTCTTGACCTCCTATGAAGATCACTAGTATGGGACGAAACCAGCTGACCCCCTGATTGATGGATGCTACTGTTTTTAGATTCTTATGTTTTTAGATTTTTATGTTTTTATTTTTACTGTGGTTTTAATGGTGCTGTAATTTTAACCTTGCTGTGATCCCGCTCTGATCCATTGGGAGAGGTGGGAAGATAGAACTAAAAATTATTATTATTATTATTATTATTATTATTATTATTATTATTATTATTATTATTATTATTATTATTGT
>NC_056524.1:16509426-16532528 GCF_019175285.1 Sceloporus undulatus
CCTTGTCAAATGATAACTGTAGAATTAATATTCACTTGTCCTAGCGCATGCCCAGAGAGTGTTTTCCATACCCACTGTGGATCAGAGTTCAGATCCTTTCCCCAACCAGAGTACATTCTTCTCTCCATATTCACAGATTCTGCATCCATGGATTGAAACATCCATGGCTTGAAAATATGCCCCCCCCACCAAAAAAAAATCCTAAATGCAAACCTTGATTTTGCTATTTTATATAAGGAACATCATTTTACTATCCCATTGTATATAATGAGCTTTGAGCATCCATTAATTTTGGTAGCCATATGGGGGAAGAGTCCTAGAACCAAAGTCCAGTGGATACCATGTGTCTACTGTTTACGCTGAAACATTTGAGGTTGAGCATACATGCATTGGTTGAAGAGAGTCTGTCAGTGGCTAGTTTTCCAATAGCTAATATCCATGGACTCTACATGACTAAAAACACACCGATACCTCTTCAGAATGCACTCATTATTATGTTTAAAGCTACCAGGCCACTTTATCATAGGGTTTGCCAATTTAATCATGTTCTGTAGGTGTGTCAGCACTTGAAGAAAATGGAAAGCAAAGAGGAAATTAGATAGCATGTGCTCTGTTAGCAAAGGGTTTTAGCATAGTGTATTAATATGGTACTCGGCTGGAAATCTTGTAAATTCCTAATTATTTTTATCTAGTAACATTTTAAAATGTAGATTAAAACAACCACAGTTTTTTCCAGCAGCATTAAACATACAGCATCTGCTGTTTCACCAGGCCCATGCAAAAAGGAAGTTACCTGTTTTTGCTTGTTCTAGTTCACCATACGTTGGGGTCGACTTGAGAACAGTCAACAGCAACAATATATTGTTCAAACACACACACACACACACATACATCTGTACCTGTTGCTCACACTTCTGTCACTAATGCTCAGTTTCTTTGCCTGCTTGAGATAAAGAGGAGAGAAATCCCCTCCTTCTTCTTCTGCTTTATCACACGACATTGAGGCACTTGCTTATCTGGGCTCAATAAATCATCTGAACCTGTTTTGCATGCTGGACTGCAGAATAGTCTTTGGGTTATGTTTATTCAGTAACTTGGTTAAGCTCCCTAATTAATGATGTATGAGATCTTTGGAATGATCTTCTGCTGTGGAGTGTCCTCCTATGCCAAACCTTTTCAAGCTGCAAGAAAAGGTGGGCTTGCATCTTTGTGTGTGTTAGTTTTGTTTCCTTTGGCTTGTTTTGGCTGCCTGTTGTAAGAATTAGCAGATGTTTCAGTTGATTCATGAAACTCAGTGCCACCTAATGGAATGGGCACTTAATTGCCTGGCACCAGATGCTTGTGAGGAGTGTGTAAGTTAACAAAACACTCATGCTGGGAATGCCAGTGTTCTTTAGAGGGACATGGCTGCCAAAAGCAAGGGAAGGACTATTGCTCATTGGTAGAGTACATGATTTGCATACAGAAGATACCAAATTAATAATAATAATAAATTGTTTATTTATAAACCGCTTTTCCCAGGATCAAAGCGGTGTACAACAAATTAATTCCCTGGCATCTAAAGTTAGGGTTAGGGAATTCTTCTGTCTAAAATAGTGAGGAGGTACTGGAATACAATATCCAGTGCTGTGGATGCAGTGTGTCTTGATTTCATCAAGGCCATTAACAAGGTCCCCCATGATCCTGAAGAGAAGTGACCAGTGGAGTTTTACAGGGTTCTGTCCTGGGCATAGTGCTATTCAACATCTTTATCAATGACTTGGATGGAAGAATAGGGGGCATACTTATCAAATTTGCAGATGACACCAAATTAGGAGGAGTAGCTAATACCCCAGAGGACAGGATCAAAATTTGAAATGACTTTAATAGATTGGAAAGCTGGGCCAAAGCTAACAAAATGAAATTCAACACGGATAAATGTAAGGTACTGCACTTAGGGCGGAAAAATGAAATGCATACATATAGGATGGGGGACACCTGGCTTAATGAGACTATGTATGAAAGAAATCTAAGAGTTCTAGTAGACCACATGTTGAACATGGGTCAACAGTGCGATGCAACCGCTAAAAAGGCCAATGTGGTTTTAGACTGCATCAATAGAAGCATAGTGTCTAGATCAAGGGAAGTAATAGAGGTATTCTGCTTTGGTCAGGCCCCACCTGGAATACTGTGTCCAGTTCTGAGCACCACAATTCAAAAAGCATGTTGAGAAACTGGAGCGTGTCCAAAGGAGGATGACAAAAATGGAGAAAGGGTCTGGAAACCATGCCCTATGAGGAATGACTTAGAGAATTGGATATGTTTAGCCTGGAGAAGAGACAGTTAAGAGGTGTTATGATAGCCCTGTTTAAATACTTGAAGGGATGTCATATTGATAATGATGATGATGATGATGATGATGATGATGATGATGATGATGATGATGATGATATTTATTTATATCTCGCCTCTCTACAAAATGCAATTGAGGCGGGGAGCAAGCCTGTTTTCTGCTACTCTAGAAAACAGGATCCGGAGCAATGGATGCAAGCTACAGCAAAAGAGATTCCATCTCAACATTAGGAGGAATGTCCTGACTGTAAGCGCTGTTCGACAGTGGAACACACTCCCTCTGAGTATAGTGGAGCCTCCCTCCTTGAAGGTCTTCAAGCAGAGGCAGGATAGCCATCTGTCGGGGATGCTTTGATTGAGATTTCCTGCATAGCAGGGGGTTGGACTGGATGACCCTTGTGGTCTCTTTCAGCTCTATGATTCTATTATTTTTTAAATATATATAAACTTTTATTTCAGTTTTAACATTTACAAAATCGCATTCTTTCAATGATTCCATGATATTCTTGTAAAAAAGTTAGTAAAATCTAAGGTGATGTAAGGAGGATTTGCAACTGGTTGACCAACTGAACCCCAAGGGTGCTCACCAATTGTTCCTCTTTATCCTGGACAGAAGTGCCTAGTGGAGTGCCACAGAGTTCTGTACTGGTCCCAGTGCTAATCAACACCTTTGTCAATGACTTGTATGGTAGAATAGAGGGCGTGCCTATCAAATTTGCCGATGACTGCAAATTAGGAGGGGTAGCTAATACCTCAGAGGACAGGATCATCATTCAAAAATGACAGTAACAGATTGGAGAGCTGGGCCAAAACTAACAAAATGAGGAAGAAATGTAAGGTACTACACTTAGGCAGAAAAAAAATGAAATGTACAGATATAAGACAGGGGTCCCCTGGTTTGAGAACAGTACATGTGAAAGGGATCTTAGTAGATCACAAGGTGGAAATGAGTTAACAGTATGAAATGGCTGATAAAGAAGCCAATGCAACTCTAGGTGCTTCAATAGGAGTATAGTATCTTGAAGGAAGTAATAGTACCACTCTATTCTGCTTTAGTCAGAACTCACCTGGAATATTTTGTTCAGTCCTCGGCACCACAATTCAAGAAGGTCATTGATGAGCTGGAATGACCAATATGGTGAAAGGTCTGGAAACCATGCCCTATGAGGAGCAGTTTATAGATCTGGTTATGTTTGGCCTTGGGAAGAGAAGCTTAAAGGGTGACACGATAGTCGTATTTAAATATTTGAGGGGATGGAGCAAGATTTCTTTCTGCTGTTCCTGAAAATAGGACACAGAACAATGTGCCACTTTGCACCTGAAATCTTGACTGATCAGAAAAGTCAGGGAAAGCTGGGTGGATTAAATGATCCATCCTCATGACCTCAATTGGTTTCTGTGCTGGAATTTGCCTTCACCAATCCATTTCGTTCTCTTCTTCTGCAGGCTCTTCATAGCATAGCCCTCTGTATACATGAGATCACGCCAGCTGCATCATTTGCCTTTTCCCATTTCACTGCCTCTCATTCAGCAGCCACTAATCCTGCTTTGACTGGAAGCCAGACTTGTCACAAACAGGTGTGAGCTGAGGGTCTGAGGCAAAAATTATGCACCAGCCTAAGACTGATGCTCTCACTTGCCAGAAAATGTGCAGAGATCATGCACTGAGAACTGAACTTGTATGTGTTGCTTTTCTTGTCCTTCTTGGTGGGGCAGCCGGGGGCGGGGAGAAAATAGTCAAGTGCCACAAAAATTTTCATCTTCCAGGACTTTGCAAAAATTCCATTTGGGCAAAACCTGTTCTTTTGTGTGTGCAAGTGAAATTTTCAGAAAAATATACAAAATATTTTGTAATCACACCATGGTGGAAGGAAAAAGAGAATGAAAAAAAAAATGAAATGAAAATGGATCAAATAATGAAGACAAATGATGGACAAATCAGTGCTAGAGCTAACATCAGGTTGTAAAGTGGAGACTAGATAGGAACAAAAACTACTGAACCAGAGAGTTGCCATGGGTCCAGAAGACTGAAATTGCAACATACAACTGAGGTCAGCAGCCTGATGCCCTCCACATACAGTATTTTACATTCTATCCCCATCATTGACAATGAACATGACTAGTATTCAGGGAGAATGGGAATTGTAGCTTGAGGGTACAAAATTGCCTACATTGACATACTAACTCCTTTGGCCTCCTATACCTCAAAGAGATGTGAAATTACTTCTGGTTCCCCACATCTTACTCCAGATTTTTTTTCTTATTTGCTGCAACCAGGCATTTCATTATTCCAGTGCCAGCTTTCATGCTTGGAAATCTGGCAATTTTCTGTTTTTCTATTTCCCCTCGTTTTATTTAATTTCCAGAAAGTTCCACAGTAAAGGTACCATAACAGAATCAGTGAAACTGAGGACATTGCATTGTGACTTCACTCTGGAGCCTCTGAAGAATGTTATTGTATATAGTTGATGCTGATGATGTTATTGATTTTTAATGTCACCCAACATCTTCTGGGTTTCACAGGAGTACTGTGACTAATATGAGGTGCAGCTACCTGCGAGAGTTCAAATTTACAGATGACTAGCTTGCCAATACTATATACAGTGGGCCCTTGCCTTACGTGGGGTATCCGTTCCGCCCCCCCCCCCGCATAAGGCGAATTCTGCCTATGCTCAAGCCCCATTCATTTGAATGGGGCTCGTGCACGGCGGCGTGGCAGCGCGGGAGCGTGTGGGGCACATGGGCGCGTGCCCCATTCATTTGAATGGGACGCGCTGCCCTTGTGCCCCACATGTTCCCTGCAGCTTGAGTGCATACACTCAAGTCCGCGTAAAGCACGCCCACATATAACACAGGCGCACTGTACACTGTATACAGCAGTGCTTCTTAAGTTATCTTATGGAGGAGCACAGCATTTTTCTTTTTGGAGAGTGCCAGGCTATCAGAACTCACCCCTTGGATGAATTTGAGGAAGTCCTGGAAGACGTCATAATTCACCCCCTGGATGACTCAGTTGAAGAGGAAAGGGCAGAGTGCCAGGAATTTAATGCTAATGCTTTTCCTGCAGAGCTGGCAGAGGCCACAGTCACAGATGAAAGCACACTCACACCCCTCAGTGAACGCAGGAGGAAGAGGTAGCATATTCAGCTCAGATTAAATACCAAACACTGAACTAATTAGGCACTAAGGAGGCACAGGTGACCTTGAAGGAACTGCCCATGCATATCTTGGCTGTTCCTGGCATTGGTATGCCATATTTGTGCCTGTTGGCTACAGTTGTTTCTTTCTTTCTTGGAAACTCTTTAGGTCCAAGTTGAGTAGTGCTAGCCTACAGCAATAGTAATACCTGGCAATCTCTCTTCCAAGGCCCATTACTAGACATGCCCCTGAGTCTTTAGTGTATTTAGGTGCTACCGTATATAGTGAACAAAAATTCCCTATGGTAAAGGAAGAAAATCAGTTTGGAATCCAAGAATCCACTGAACTAGTGGCTGCACTTTTTCCAGAGTGGTGCAGTGGTGAGGAGGGCAGGTAGACAAAATCTGCTGGTTCTGGACAAGTTTTGCCACCAGTGCCTTATTTCCCTTACAGCTGCTGCACCATGGTCTTTTCTCTCCTACTAACACCACCTGTACCATTGTTGTTACACCAAAGTAGTGCAGTAGCAAGGATCCCATCAATCAAATTGCAATAGAAGTAGTTTGCAGACACACAGAGAAGTAGTCACACATAGAGAGAGGTACTTGAGGCAAAACATGGTATACCCAGTTGAGACAACACAGCAAACCAGTGCTTCCCTGCAAGCCAGGGTTGAAAACCACAATTTTATTCTGATTCCAACGTAAGCATAAAAGTGGTATGTAGTTTGAATGAAACCGCAAAGCATAGCTTGTCTCAAAAACGGAGTGGAAGAATTACCATGCATGAAGGGATCAGGGTGCATATACTGTAAGTCTTAGGGTGCATGAAACCTTTCTCTTGTATTAAGAGGGAACCAGCAAGGGGGAGATGCAAGACCAATTTAATTGCTAGATACAAATACAGATGAAACACACAAGGAGGGAAGCATGATAGCACCATCCCCTCCATCATTATTTCCATCAGACTCTATACTTGGGGTGAGAATGTAAACCTTCATTTATTTTCTACTTGTATGTAAGAATGGAAAATACTAAAAGTTTCTTTCCTACTGGATGAAGATATAATGGTTTTTACACATTTTTGGTTACTTTTGTCATTTGGGACTTTTAAAATGAACATTTGAGAAGGTGGGGGGGGGGGTTTCCACAGAAGAAATTGTATTTTGCACAGAAAATTATACAGATTTTGTGTGGTTTTTCCACTTTCACAGCAGTCCTGTGCACCTAACTCCAGCGAATGTGGAGGTCCCACTGTATTTTATTTCTCAGTTTCTTGCTATATCTAAATGTTTGGAAAACAAATTCAGAAGTGATGAAACACAAAAGGAGATAGGGGAAGATAAGCAGGGCTTATTACTCTATATTTTTCTAAGCTCAGGAGAACTTTCTAAGAAAAGGAGTCTGTTTTTACAAGCAAGTTGTCTTCTATGCTCAATACTAGACAAGAGGACATATTACATCTCAATTAGGAAGGGAAGATAAATGTGGTCTAGTAAATGGAGGTCATGGGGTTACAGTCATTTAATAGAAGGACTGGAAATGGAAATTGGAGAACAATCCAAGAAATCTTAGGCGATAAGGATGAATGCCTATTACTTTGGTTGCGAATCAGACTATCTGTATTGAAATTAATTAATAAATAATTTAAAAAAAAGAGATAAGAAGGATGGAAATTCAGTTATAAGAATCTATCATGATGTGGAGCTTAGGATAGTTTTCTGCCTTTAAAAAATGGAAAATCTAGGTGAGTGAAAGTAAATAAGTACATGAAAGTTAGCTGCTGTGTGAGTCCCCCCCTACTGTCTCACACGCAAACACATACTCACACACACCTTTGCATGGTCCTCTCTTCTTGTCTTTTACCACTCTTTCTTACAAGCCCTGCATTTTTAAAAAATGTTTTAAATTAAATTTTAATGGTGAGGTACTGTATACATAACCATTACAAAACAATTACAAAAGATGTGGAAAAGGTAAGGAAAAACAAATATATATATAAAAACAAACAAAAAGACCCAAGTCTTGCAATTTGAAGTCTAAGGCAATTCTATGACTAGTATTTGTTTCTCTGTACTACTTTAAAGAATGTAAGAGATTGATTAAATCTATACATGAAGAGTCATTCATGTCTTGATATCTCACTGATGAACAGGGTAGAAATTCCTTCCTGAAAGAAATGCAGTTTATGTACACGTAAAGAGTGGGAGGCGGGTTGACATCAAAAATTGCAAACCATGGGATGGACACCTTTTAATGTCCAACTCAATTTACCCTGTGTCCTGAACTTGTTGGCTGAGATCCTGCATGGTGTACACAACATGTTACCGCACAACATGTAATCTCATGTGTGCACAGCTTTGTGTCCCCTTTTCTCTGCATGTTACTAGTCAGGACCTACTCACTTGTAAAGTGCACGTATGTCACTAACTGGATTCTCATCATTCCCTTGTTCATTTCCCTGCATCTGTCATTATTGTAGGTGGAAGCTGGTGAAATACGTCACTTAATGGTTTCGGGATGCCTGCTAATTTTAATGCTGTGATAACACAAACATAAATTCAATCCAAGGTTGCTGTTTTGGGTTCCTGATCCATATGGTTCTGCACATAAAGTATTAAAGCTGTATCTAAATAAATAGCACTAAATATTATTGTGACAATAAATAGCACCAAATATCATAGTGACAATGGTGCATTAGATGGGAACACTGAAATAACTCATGTTTTAAGCCATCTGTTTTTCTTTTTATCTCATCTCCCATTTTAATTCATGGATACATGCAATGGTGTCTGGGGGCTGTGCCAGTGGGATGGAGAATCCAGTTTTGGCTCAGTCCAAAGAACAAAACAAATCCACCAAATTTATTGTTGTTAACTGCAGCCAAGTTGACTTGTCTCCTTCAGAGATGGGAGTGTGTATTAAGGTGAGGGAGAAGTCCTGCTCCCATCTATTGGAATCAGAAATAATTGTACAAACTGAGGAATCTTGTAAATATTTGCTTGACCTGCACTGACCACATGTGGTCAAACTGTGCACGCTTTGGGCTGCATGCTGCTCCACAGGGATGCTTTTGTTTCCAGGGCCCCAAAAAATGTCCTCTCGGGTGTGTGTGGTCATTTTCACCTCATTTTGTGTAGCTCCCTGGGCCATTTTAGGCTAATTAGAAATGCAATGGGCCCTGGATATCCACTGGAGTTTTGTTCCAGGACCCCCTGTGGATACCAAAATCCATGGATGCTCACGTCCCATTAAAAACTATGGCATAGTGAAATGGTGTCCTTTATATAAAATGGCAAAATCAAGGATTGCTTTTATGTTATGTTTGAACATTTTCAAGCCATGGATGGTTGAATCTATGGATAAAAAATTTGTCGATACATTGGGCAGATTGTACACTTGAAATGACTTTGGGTCTCTTTTAAAAAAGAAACCCTCTTTTGGGTTTAAAATGGTGCCACAGAGGGGGCTAAAACCATGGTGAAAATGTCCCCTACAGTCTCTAGGGGGCAAAACTTAGAGGTTTTTTGCACTAGGGCTGAACCCTCCAAGGCAGTGGTTTCCAAACTTGGTACTGTTTCTGGTACTGGAGCTGATATCATATCTAGCCATTTTGCTGGGAGACATTTATGTTCCATGAATTTATCCAATTTTCTTTTTAAGCAATATGAGTTGGGATTGGGAATCATAACTACATCTTGTGGCTGTAAGTTCCACAGCTGAGCTGTGAACTAAAACATTTCTTCTCCCACCAGTAGATGAATAGTTTTAGTGTTTACAAGATAGAGAGAAAAGCTTAGTTCTTGGACTGCTGATGCAGGAATTTGTTAGTGAAGATTTGGGGTCTACTAGCATATTTATAACGCAGCTATTCTGGCTAGGGATGTGTGACAGCTTTTGGTTTTATTCTTGTGGATTTTTCTGCCTTCCTGAACATTAGCACTTCATGTTTTGAATACTTTTAGCCCCAAATGCTTTTCTGCACCATTGTTGTGACCATTGCATGCTCCTTTTGGCTTTGTTGTGCATGAAGCTCCCCATTCAGAACAGACTTCTAAGCATTATAATGCAGATGAGGATCATTGCTTCACATCGCAAATGCAGTTGGCTCAATTATGCAGCATTGAAAACCTCAGCAATGGAATGCTGCTCTAAATTGTTGTTGCACAACGCCTGAAAAATTGGCTAAGTTGGGCAGCAACCTGTGTGATTAAGTGTTCACTTTTTTCTTATAGATACCCAGTGTAAATATTAACATATCCCCAGTGGTTTGTTTGTTTGTTTGTAAATAGTGTCAAATTAATTGTATACAGCAATTTCCTTTTTGGAGCAGACATATGATTCCCTCCTAAACACATACAAGAAATACTTGATGAGCCAAATGGGACTCAAAGCTTCCTGGAAATAATTACGTACACAGAAAAGTGGGGCGGGAGGAGTACCTTCATGTAACTCTCCTCTGGGTACCACTGGCTGGCCTGGGTGGCATGTATATTTTCTATGGCCATAGTAATAGTTCAGCCTATGAAAAGGGTCACTGTCAGGATCTGTAAGAGCTCAAACAGGAAATGTCTGAGTCTATGTGCAGCCATCAGGTGGGCTGAGGCAGCAAACAGTGTAAATGTGGAGATAACCATGTTGACCGTAGAGAAGTTCCAGATCTCATATTGAAATAATACCATTATTAGGGCAACTGAAAGGGGACTTGATTATCTGTGCAAACTTTGGAAACTCAATATTTGTTCCACAGGCAAAGTTGGTTTTATAAAATCATGCAGGGAAAAAGGCAGGGGCAGTGACACTGTTAGTCATGCAGTCTGCGTATTGTTCTCAGATGATATGGAGGAAGAGTCTGCATTGAGAATAGCAAAGGAAATAAAAGAAGAGCAATAAAATATAGTTTTTCATTTGAGAATACACTGCATGTCATCTCCCATATTTTTAAATGGAGAGCCACATTTTCTTGTTCTTCTTTTATTGTCCTCGTTGTTCCCAGTGAGCACATAGCCATTGGGGCTATGGCCTGATGAGCCTCCTTTGAAAAATTGGTGGTGTCATGCACACACGAAAGTTCCCTTATTCATGCAGTTGTATTCTTCCAGCCATTGCTCAACAGTTGCACAGTGAGGTCCTGCAAGTATAACCTTTGCTCGTGTAGTTGAATGGCTTAGATCCAGACTATCTGAAAGCCCATATCTCCCCATACGAACCTGCTCCAGTCTTACAGTCTTCAAGCGGAGGCTTTCTCTCCATCCCACCACCCTCTGAGGCTCTGTTAGGGCAGACACAGGGGAGAGCCTTCTTGGTGGCTGCTCCTAAGCTTTGGAAATCCCTTCTGAGATAGAACTTTACCGCACAGGGGTCCAATGCTGGCCTCAGAACAGAATGGAAGGGAATGGAACAACTGGGGGATGGATTTTACTGCACACAAGGAAGTTCCTCACTCATTCTGTTCCCTTCTCTTCCATGCCCATTCTGTTCCAGAGGGGACGATTTTTGAGAACTGTTCTGAACAGTTCTCAAAAATTGCCCCCTCTGGAACGGAATGGGCACGGAAGAGAGGGGAACGGAACGGAATAGGGACTTTTGTGTGTGGTAAAATACGTCCCCCAATCGTTCCACACTCGTTCCTGCCCCTTCCGTTCCGTTCTGAGGCCGGACCGAGGAGGACCTATGCGGTAAAGTTCAGAGTCTCAGTGTGCCCCCTCCCTGTAGTTGGCAGGCAAAGATCTTCTTCTTTAGATCTTCAGCCTTGGCTATCTGGGGTAGAATGATGTATAACTAGGTGTGCTGTTTTAATATACATTGTATATTTAAGAGTATTGAATTTTTGTGTTTTAAAAGTCTTATCACTTTATTAAACAAACCTAGCAGACAAATGAAAACACATATTTCCCTCCCCCCTTCTGCATGACCTAGTTCTCTTTCCTTCACTTCTGGTTGTAAAACCTTGGTAGTGCGTAGTAAAAGTGTCATAAAAATGTCCCAGTTGCCAAGCTGAAATAATCTGTTTGGCAAAAATGATGCTTTTACAATACTCTCCCATGCTTTTACAACCTGAAGAGAAGGAGACTTGCGAAAGGAGAAGAAGAAGAAAAAACCTTACTTGTTTGCCTGCAGGTTTGTTTAATAATGAAATACGGCTCTAACTGAATGTACCATTTAATGTGAAGTCAAAGGCTTTCATGGCTGGCATCCGTAGTTTTTTGTGGGTTTTCGGGCTATGTGGCCATGTTCTAGAAGAGTTCTTTCCTAACATTTTGCCAGCATCTGTGGCTGGAATCTTCAGAGAATGCTTGCCTGGAAAAAGTTGAGTGTATATATACTGTCAATATACATTCCCAGGCTCACACAGTATATATACACCCAACTTTTTCCAGGCAAGCATTCTCTGGAGATGCCAGCCACAAATGCTGGTGAAAAATCAGGAATGAACTCTTCTAGAACATGGCCACATAGCCCGAAAAACCCACAAAAACTATGTACCATTTAATGTTTTTAAAAACCTGTGTACTTCACACAGTTTTAACTGCTCTGGTTTAATTTATACTGTAACTGCTTTGAATCCTATTCCAGAGAAAAGCAGGATAATAAACTAACTAACTATCTAACTAACCAACTAACTCTGGACCATGGCATAATTATCGTCAGTGCCTTCCATTTGCATGCAAATCATTGGAACAGTGGAGACAGTTTGAACCATAGCTTGCCATTGGATTGCCATTGCATTTCCCTAATAAACAACTGGATGATAAAATAAGCATATTTCAGATATGTTATCGACTACGCAATAACAGCATTCATAATAAGAGTGACATAGCACAACCATGGCATAACTCTTTGGTTTTGGATTTACACCGTGCATCTGCAATGTACAATCTTGGTGACAGTTTCCTCATACCATTTCCAAACAATATTCAGTTTGCATAATTAACATTGCCACTGCCCCCCTAAGCAAAAGAAGTCCTTGAGCACTGCTGTGTTCTTGCATTCTTCAGCTGATCCTGCCTTCTGACTTTAAATCAATACTACCTCAAGGCCTGTTCTTTGACTTTTGTTTGTTATTTGGTTCTGCCTCTGTCTCACAGTTCCTTCTTTCTGCATCGAATTCCTTGTCCCAACTAGAGTTGGCCTATTTAATCTATTGGCTCATTGGTAATGTGTTGAATTACAATTCTTTGGTTTAGTGAGTCATCCTCTTCTTATTGTGTGCCTTCAAGTAGTTTTCGACTTATGGAAACTCTAAGGTGAACCTATCACGGGGTTTTCTGAGGCTGAGAGTGTGTGACTTGCCCAGGGTCACCAAGTGGGTTTCCATGGCTGAGTGGGGAACCAAACCCTGGTCTCCAGGGCCATAGTCCATTGCTTAAATCACTGCAACATGCAGGCTCTACTGTACTTGATAGTGAGTCAAGTCTAGTCGATTTCTTTGCCTTCCTGACAAGCAGTTAGATTTAGCTTCTGTGCATGTGTGTGTGTTCTGTTTTTTCCCCTCATAAGAGTAAGAACTACATATTTGTAGCTTCCTGCAATCCTGACTAAACCAATGTGAAGCCAGAAACTAAAAAGAGACAGAAGGCAGACCATTGTTACCCACCCCTTTCCATCTGTAAATGCAGCATTGGCACACTACCAACAGCCTTAAGGGTATTTTGAATTTGTATGAAATTATGCATAGGATTTTAATCAGAGATAAATGGACCTTGTTGTTTTTAGCATACTTACCACTTCAAAGATTATATAGGCCAAAGGCACAATAATGCTTTGCAACCAGTGAGGGATGTCTCTACTAGATTATCACTTTGAGACATGATTAGAGGAGGAAAAGAGGGGAGTTTGCCTTAGTTTCTTAAACCAGCATGTTTTATTTCTAATTTCTGAAATACAACTGGTCAAGCACCCCTTCCTCCCAAATTTACATACAGCCTGTAGTTTCTTCAGCAAATAAATATTTTAGATAGCAAGGTCTCCCTTACCATGAAAGCTTTTTAGCAGAATTTTTAAAGTATCTCACCAAACTACAAATGCCAGTATTCTTTAGGATGCAGCCATGACAGTTAAAGTGGTATTTAAATGTACAGTATGGATACATAGCATAATATTACTAAGCTAAACAGTGCACAAAATAAACCCCTCCACTACATCCATGTTGAAAAATTCACTGAATTTCTGCTACTTCTCTCCATCTAAAAGAGACATTTCAGTCCTCCTTCTAATGATAAATGTATGCTTATCTGCCAGCACTGTCTGTATATCCCTCTTGTCAGTAGTAATGAATATCAGATATGGAAGTTTTTTGTTTGTTCCAAGACCAGACATAATCCTCCCTCTGCTGCTTTTCTTTTTCATGAACCACTGTTTGGTTGCGGCTTTCATAATTCTGCTTCTTGCTTATCTTGCATTCATGTTTCTATTTTCATTTATTTATATCCACAGAGTGTAGTTTATCAGAGCTGTTGCTTAGCACAAGATGGTGTTCTGATTTCTAAGGCATTTCTATCAAAATTCACAACACATGTCTCCCGTTCTTTGCAATGTGCACAATATGTTACAGAGAAGAGCATGTGGAACATAGAGCTCATGTTCAAGATGAATAACAGTAGTACAGAAACACTTAGGGTGCAGTTGACTAAAGTGTGGAATTTATATGGCTCTATTATATCTCATATTCTCTAGGACCAAGTTGATGCTAATTTCCCATACGAGCGTGTGTATGTGTTCTCAAGTTGCCTACAGACTTATGGCAAAACTATGGGCCCATACAGACAGGCCAAAATAAAGCTGCTTCGGGTCACTTTGGAGGTATGCTGTTTAAATAACACACAAATCTTAAGAGTCCAGAAGCTGCTCCAAAGCCACGCTCCAGAACTTAGGACTGGAGCATGGCTTTAGCACCGCTTCTGGACTCTTAGGACGCATGCATGATTTAACAGCATACCTCCAAAGTGACTCAAAGCTGTTTTATTTTTGGCCTGTCTGTACAGGGCCTATGAATTTCATAGGGTTTTCTTAGGCAAGGAATCCTCAGAGCTAGTTTTCCCAGTTCTTTCCTCTGAAATATAGCCTGCACTACCTAGTATTTGTCTCCCCTCTGAGTACTAACCAGGGCTGACCCTGCTTAGCTTCCAAGATCAAACAAGATCTTGCCTTTAGGATATTTAGGCATCTTCTTTTGGTGTTTTGTCAGTCTTATCTCATATCAGTGTTTAAGATCAAATCTGGGAACAAGGATGATGGATGTGGTGAGAAATCCCAAGTCAAGACATTAATTATGTTGGTGTTGTTTGTAGTAGATAAACTTCATTTAAAAACAATGTGTTACATTTATTTATTTAAAGATATAGCTGTGTTAATCTGTAGAATCAGAACGTAAAGAGATTTTTTTTAAAATTGGATTTATATCCCACCTTTCTCCCAAAATGGAATTCAAGGTGGCTTTATATGTGAAACCCTGAAGTTACTTCTGACATAATTCCAAACTCTGTTTTAACATCTTATACCAAATGGAAGTTTTTTTAGTATCTGCCAGATGTTTTACTACACCTCTTAAGCCCCTTTGGCCAAGTCAAGCCACTGCCATGTTTTTATACTGGTTGAGTATCCCTTATCCCAAATGTATTTTGAATTTTAGATTTTTTTCAGATTTTGGAATATTTGCATATACATAAGGAGATAGTTTAGAGATGGAACCCAAGTCTAAACATGACATTCATTTATTGTTTCATATATTGTACAACTTACAAAGAGCCTGGAGGTAATGTTATACATAATATTTTAAACACATAAAACAAAGTTTGTATACCCTGAACCATCGGAAAACAAAGGTTTCACTGTCTCTGCCACCCATGTGGACAGTTTTGGATTTTGGAGTATTTTGGAACTCCAGATGAGAGATACTCAACCTATAGTATAGTATAGTATAGTATAGTATAGTATAGTATAGTATAGTATAGTGTGTATCTTGGACAACCAGCTTCACGCTGTAGGGTTCCATCTCACACCCCTCATGGATTATATCCTCAAAACCTCTCTTCGGTTCCTAGTCCAGTAAGGAAATGTGTTCATTTTTATTCCCACTGAAGTGATTTTAAAGAGTCTTTTATACTGTATATGAATGCAATTGTACATAAACAATTTCCATATATCATAGTTCAACATAGCTATAATAACTTTGGATGTTGGCTGACTATGTGAGCTTTCCCAGCCAAGTGTTGACTTGCTTAGCCTTGTGGTAAATTCAGGGGAAGGGCCTATGCAGGTGGACCAGTCTTCAAGGTTCCCAATGTGTCTAGTGCCATTGCAATAATGTATGAAGGGGCTGTAGTGGAGGTTGCATAACCCTTGACACAAATTGGGAAATATGTGTTTAATCAGAGGCACCAATTCCAGCACCTAAACATTGCATAATGGTGGGTGTTTTCCATCTGTTTCTATGCATTTGAGTAATGTGGCAGATATAATTTCTGTTATTGAAACTGAGTTTGAAAGTAGAAAGCAGCTATTATTCCAGATTAAAGAACACATAAACACAAAATTTGTACAGGTGACATTGAGCCAGGTCAATGGGCTGGATAATGTTTTGCTGACATTGTGTGTTGTGTTTTTGGTTTATATTTGGATAAAGGGGTTTGAATTTGTAGGAGAACCTTTTGTAGTCTCAGAAAGGAGAACTTACTTTTTAGAATTCAACATTTACTTAGAATCGTTGGATTTTTAATGAGGAAGTGTGACCATGCTGCTATGAATGTCCAAATCATGCCTGCCAATAGTTTCTCTTGGGAAAAAGCACAAGCTAGGCTATGTAAACCATGCATAGGACTTTAGGCAATCTCAGAGAAGTCATCACTTGATCGCATAATCAACAATTCTCTATTAGAACTGCCCACGAACCAAATGTTTCTTCCATGAATGAAAAATTGATGTACTTAAACTCTTTAACCAGTATTGGCAGCTAAATCCAACTTTCAGCCCTGCAGCTTCTCTCTTAATAACTCTCTGTTATTTGCTCCCAGGTGAACTCTTTCAGAATGTTTCAGCCTAGAATTTTAATGATGGATTAGGGTGACCAAGAAAGAGGGGAAATGTTGAAATTATATAGGTGAATCTGCCTGTTCCAGAAGCATGGCTCAGGATGGATTATCACTGGGTGCTTAACGTTATCTGTACCTCTTAGTAATCGCCATGATCCTTTTTCCTCTTCAAGTGGTACCTGAAATGTTTGATACGCATGGCAAAAATAAAACATTTTAAATTCTCAGTGAGACTTTCATAAAAGTCGATCTGTGATAAAACCTTCACTTTTATTATCAGGTGGGGATGATTCCTAAATTGCTTTTGATCTAAGCAGTAGGGAAAATATCTGTAGTCCCCTTCACATTTTATACAGCTCCTTAATATGCAGCACCTGTATGCCAACAGATACACTTTCTTTCAGTGTTTAGTCAGTCTCAGCTTTTCCCCCCCATGAACATTCATTCAATACATGAATGTGGCATCTACACAAATGCAAAGAACTCTGTGAAACACATTTAGTTTCAGGATAAAAAGAGAAAAGACTGATCAATTTATTTCAGCATAAGTTTTTGAGGGGTGGCTTGTAGCCCATAAAAGTTTGTTGTTGTGGGCCTTTGTTTATAGCGACACTGCAACACCGTTTTCTTTGCAAGGGTTTGTCAATGATTTCCATTGAGGGTGAGAAAGTGTGGCTTGTTCAGCTTCAACCAATAGGTTTCCCTCGCCAAGCAGGGAACTGAACCCTGGTCTCCCAGAGTCATAGTCCAACACTCAAACTACTACATCATATTTGTTCTCATCCACAAAAGTTTATGCAGAAATAAATCATTAAATTTTACATGTGCCAGAAGATTCTTTTTTTTTTTTTTTGAGCTGTAGTGAAAGAAACTGATATTACTTGTTTCTTTGAGCATTCAGTTTCTTTTGTGTATTAGTTGTGGGGGGGGGGGAATGTGAAGAAGGGTGGCTTCTTGTGGGCAAGTGAATCATTATGTGAACAGGATTTAGGATTAGATAGGACCTCAATTTGGTCCAGCATGACTTTTGTTCTAATCAAGAAATACTCTGATGGAGAAGGCTCACATTTTCCAATGCTGATTTGAAAGTATTAGCCCAGTTTCTGGGTTCAGGTACCTGAGGTCATACAACCATTTAAAAATCTAAGTCAATTTTGTGCTTGAAGTCTCTATCTTGATGTTTTTAGTAACTCCAGATCTCTCTTCTTTCTCCATTTCTTCCTGCAGGAGTTATATATACAGCAGATATCCTAGATCGAGAGACGACTGAATCCTACTGGCTAACTGTATATGGAACAGATCGTGGTGTTGTTCCACTTTACACAACCATTGAGGTCTATGTTGAGGTTGAAGATGTGAATGACAATGCCCCATTGACTTCTGAACCTATTTATTACCCTTCTGTTATGGAAAACTCCCCTAAGGATGTATCAGTGATTCAGATACAGGCGCAAGATCCTGATTCCAGCACTAATGAAAAGCTGACTTACAGGATTACGAGTGGAAACCCACAGAACTTTTTCATCATCAATACCAAAACAGGTAAAGCAATACCTTTTATTCTATGTGTTATTAGCAAGTGTTATGTATATGTAATTCAGTATACATTATAAGCAATTTTTTTGGTCCTATGTACTAATTTTTTCACAACCCTTTCTTAAATAGTTTATCTGGTGTGAATTCAATATGTGCTCCTCACACAACCTGACTGCTGAATAGTGTTGTGACAAATCTTCGAAAAACAGATATTTTCATCTGTATATCAATTTTTGACAAATATTATTTACATCACTACTGGTGAATGGTAGGGCAGCTTTGGGAAGATAACAATTGGTGATTCTGTTGAGTGCTCCTTAGTACAGTACATCCTTGTTTTGATGGTAAATCCCTCCCAGGTGTTAGTTCAACCTTCAAAGGAGCTATCCAAGTTTCTTAGCCTACTTTGTACATAGAAATCAGCATTTTAGGTAACTTCTTTATACTTCATACTAAAAAGTGGAGTTGATACACTGCCCCACTTACACTGAAGCTATCTTCTTCTTTTGCACAAGTTCTTTGCTAGTTTCAGTCATGCTTCTACATGGGCTCCTGCACTGAGGATACTATGATTCAAACTAGTGAGGTTCTCATCATAACCAGGTTTTGGTATCAAAGACAGCAAGAACTGGTTTAAAATGAACCTGGTTCTTATTCTAGAAAAATGGAAAAGAATAGAAATTTCTGTCAGAGACCTAGGAACTCACATTTCTGATGCCAGCTTTCATTTTTTAAAGCATGGTTTACTGAAAGCTGATGTTAGAAATACAGTTGATGCTAATGGACTAATTAAAGTTAAGGTTGTCTTTGGTCCTGTCCGCGTTGACCAGGATACTCCAAGGGCAGCCTGGTGTATCCTAGCACCAAAGCTGCCCTGATCTCCATTGTTAATGTTTGCATGGGCACCCCTCTCTGCCACCTGGCATGGCAGCAGCAGTGAGCTGCTTGCTTCTGAAGTCAGAACAAGGCGTCCAGCCTCAATCACATGGCTGGGTACCTATTCTCCCTCAGAGTGAGCAGTGAGTGCCAGTGGCAGCTGCACTGGTCAGAACAGTAAGATGTATTTTAAATAAGTGTCTGACATCTGAATGGAGGGTTCCAAATCTTCCTGGAAGATTCAGGGCAAACAGGAAGTTATTTAAACCGATTTTAGCAAGTGTATTCCCTGGCTCTGAATGGGCCAGACGTTGTTTGGTCTCTTCACTCCAGACTTGGAGGATGGGGGGGGGGGGGAGACAGACTTACTTGGCCTGTGCAGATAGACCCTTCATTGTGTGTGGATTTTCATAATTCAGTTTTGATAAATTCATAGACAGATCTTTGTAAGATATACTGAAACTGGGAGATCTTCATTAGTTGCCAATGAATGTAGCAATTGGGGATTTCCTCAAAGCACATAAAACGTGCAAGATGGGTATTTCTAGCATTGCGAACTATAGATTATGTAATCTTCATGGTTCTGGGTTTATTGGCCAGGTATTTCCTTATTGTTCCTGGAAAGGGAGTGCTAGTTAGACTATTTCTGTTTATTAGGTGTATTGTAGTAGAGAGTATTTCCATCTAAGAATTGAACTTTAAAGCTTTCACTGCATGCAGTTCAGTTTTTGCCAATGCCATTAAAAGTAAAAATAAAGCTGATAATTTTCATGATGCAAGAACTGTAGAGGCTTCTTGGTGGCTATTCTGATGTTGTGGAACACACTCTCACTGGAGGTTTAGTTGGGCCACTCTCTGGTTCCAAACTTTTTAGGCAAGCCTTTGGTTCTCAAAAAGTTAGAGCAGAAGGAGCTCTTAATGGAGGTGTATTGCATTTATATTTTATTATGTTGTATGTTTAAATTTGTTACTTTGTGTTCTAATTGAACTATTGTGCTAAATTCATAGACAGATCATGGTAGGACATACTAAGCCAATTAATGTAGCAATTAGAGATTGACCTCAAAACACATAAATAGTCCAAAGATACAGTTGGCCCTTCTTATACATGGATTTTTTATACACGGATTCAAGCATCTACGGCTTGAAAATGTTCAAAATAAAAGTATAAATTTCAAATATCAAACCTTGATTTTCCATTTTTTATAAGGGACATCATTTTGCTAGGTCATTATATTTAATGGGACTTGAGCATCCACGGATTTTGTTATCCACGTGGGACCTTGGAACCAAACCCCAGCGTATAACAAGGGCCCACTGTATTTGCTTATTGTTGCCATAAGAAGAATGAAAAAATCTATTAGGTGTGGTACACCTAATAATTTTCTACAAATTTTTTACTAATTAGTATTTTTAGTTGTACATTATTTTAACTTTTTAATAAGTCACCTTGATTGTTGTGCTGTGAGAAACATGGGCTATACATTAATTAACCAATTAAAAATATGAAATTAGTAAGAAACTATATACCTTGTCCCAAAACCTATACTTTATCCTTTACTCTAGGTGCAAATAATATCTTAATTTAATTTATATAACCTTGCTTGATTCAGTAACTTACTTTGTTTTGGCATGGTTAGGTGTTTTCCCTGAAGGTGGAATGCATGCTTTCTGATATCCTTTCTTCATAAAGCAAGGAAAGTGAGCAGCTTCACTGAAGAAAAATAGATGAATAGGGAAACATAGAAGAGAATGTGCTTCAAATATACTTAGTATGAAAGGAAAATAGATTATGTTTTTGTGGAGGAAGATGCTTGGGAATGAATGTGGTACAAAAACACCAGTTCTGTGTGTGTGTGTGTGTGTGTCTGTCTGTCTGTCTGTCTGTCTGTCTGTCTGTCTGTCTAGTATATACATTAGTCCCTTGGTAGCTGCTGAGTTTTGGTTCCAGAACCCACTGTAGGTACCAAAATCAGGGCGTATTGAAGTTCCCATTATGTACAATGGCATAGTAAAATGATATCCCTTATGTAAAATTGCAAAATCAAGACTTGCTTTTTGGAATAACATTTTCAAGCTATGGATGATTGAATCCATGGATGCAGAATGTTGATTAAAGAAGATGTAGGATTAAAGAAGTTGCAGGATTTCCTATAGGATTTCAGAAGAGCATTATTTTTTAGAAACCAAGCTGTTAATCTGTCACATATGGCTTTACAGGCATGCCTTGCTAATATGGCAAGTTAAGTTCCAGACCACTGCCATAAAGCAAATATCACCTTAAAGTGCAACACAGCCTTTTTTCACTTGCTTGGGTATATAAAAAGCCTTACAATGTATTTAAACTATCATTTCTCTGTGGACTGTGTTAAACTGGATCATTTTGAGTTGTAAATACCGATAAAGTGGACAAGCTTCTTGGAAGTGTAAAGAGGACAACGTGCCCTCTCGATCCTTGCCCATCGTGGCTGACCACCCAGGGAGGGGATGCAGCAAAAGTATTATTACAACTCATAATTAATGCATCCTTTAGGGAGGGAATGTTTCCATCAAAACTAGAACAAGCGATAGTTAGACTGCTTTTGAAAAAACCCTCCCTAGATCCCCTGGTGAGAAATAATTGTTGACAGCTCTCCCTTTTACCATTCTTGGGCAAGGTGATCGAGAGGGCAGTTGCCTTCCAACTCCAAGCTGTCTTGGATAAAGCTGATTATCTGGACCCATTTCAAACTGACTTCAGGGCAGGATACAGAGCTGAGACTGCCATGGTCGCCTTAGTCGATGATCTCTATCTGGGTATCGACAGGGGAAGTGTGATCCTGTTGGTGCTCTTGGACCTCTCAGCAGCCTTTGATACCATCGACCATGGTATCCTTCTGGAACGCCTGAGGGAGTTAGGTATGGGGGCACTGTGCTTCATTGGCTCCATTCCTACCTCTCAGGAAGATTCCAGATGGTGATGCTGGGAGACAGCTGCTCCTCTAAGAGAGAGCTGCGATCTGGTGTCCCTTAGGGTGCCATTCTGTCCCCCATGCTGTTTAACATTAAGCCGCTGGGAGAGATCACCCAGAGACATGGGGCATGGTGTTATCAGTACGCTGATAACACCCAAATCTATTTCTCTATGGCTCTGACTGTTGCAGTGCCTAAAGATGGCATCTCTCCTCTGGATGTCTGCTTTGGGTTGGTAATGGGCTGGATGAGGGAAAACAAACTCAAGCTGAATCCAGAGAAAACAGAGGTACTTGTGATAGGTTCTCCAAATCCAGGGATGGAGATTTGTCAACCAGTCCTGGACGGAGTAACACTTCCCCTAAAGGATGAAGTTTGCAGTTTGGGAGTACTCCTGGATCCATTTCTACAGTTATCATCTCAAGTGGATGTGACGGCCAGGAGTGCTTAGTACCAGCTTTGGTTGATACACCAACTACATCCCTACCTGAACAAAAAGGACCTTGAAACAGTGGTACATGCACTGGTAATCTCTTGTCTAGATTTCTGTAATGCGTTCTACTTGGGGCTACCTCTGTACCAAGTTTGAAAGCTTCAGTTGGTTCAAAATGCAGCAGCCAGAGTTGTCACTGGAACATCTAGATCAGCCCATATAACACCTGTGCTGTAATCTCTTCACTGGCTGCCTATTAGCTTCTGGGCGTAGTAGAAAATGTTGGTTATTACCTTTAAAGCCCTACATGGCTTGGGCCTGAGTTACTTGAGGGAACGCCTCTCCCTACATAATCTGCCCCGCACTCTCAGAACATCTGGGAAGAAATTATTAGAATATCCAAAGACCAGGTTAATAACAACTTCCCATAAAGCATTTACTGCTGTGGCCCCTAGATTATAGAACAGCCTACTGGAGGAGAGGTGCATTTAGCTTTTAACAGGTTTTTGCACAATTGTCTTAATGGGGGAGATGGGGGTGAGTCATCAATGAGCCTCAGTTGTAGGAGATAGGCAAGATGGATGGATGGATGGATGGATGGATGGATATTAGAAGTTGGATGCCAATTAGGACCATTAAAGATTTGCAATAGCCTTACATAAATGGGGTGAACTTTTGAGTTTGTGTTGTCTATGCATTGCATTTGTAACACTGTGGAGGTCCTAATAAAAAGTCGTTTCACATGCCTGGTTTTATATTATTATTATTATTATTATTATTATTATTATTATTATTATTATTATTATT
>NC_056524.1:16532538-16545950 GCF_019175285.1 Sceloporus undulatus
GGATCCCACTGTTATTGTTGTTTAACTGAGTTCCTCAAGGATCCTCCATTGCTAGACAAGAGAAGCTGGAAGAGCCCTGGTGGTGCAGTGATTAAAAATGCTAGCATTGCAGCCACAACATTGTGAGTTCAATCCCAGGGCTCTAAGGTGGACTCAGCCTTCCACCCTTTCATAGGTCAGTAAAATGAATACCCACCTTGTTGGGAGCAATTGGTTTACAGATTATAAACCATTTAGAGAGTGCTGAGTTCACTATTAAGCAGTATAGAAATGTAAATGCTGTTGCTATTGTTCAGTTGTGTCCGTGCATCAGCCTTTATTCTAGTCCCAAGTCCTGTATCACAAATGTTTAGCTTCTCTGTATGTAGCTTCCCTCTAATAGCCATGTTGAGGACAAAATGACCCACCTTCAAGCAGAATGCATTACTCAAAAGACTTTGAATTCTGTAATAGTTCCTCTAGTACACCAGTGTTCTAAAAACTGTCGAAATGAGATCCATAAGAGACCATTACCTTTCAGCCAAAGCATTTGCTAGAAATTGTTTAGTTTAGGGACAGGGAATGGTGAAAGAAGGTAAATAAAACAGATGATGGAGTTATATACATTTAAGCAGATTGATTGAGGCTATAAATTTTCTGTTTTATTTCCCATATATGGGTGTTAATTTCACAGCAAAGCATAGTGATAATTTATAGCCTTGATTTAGTACTTCTTTTTTTTTTTGCTGCTGTGAGAGAAGCAATGAATTTTAATTCAAAGCATTACAGCCTTTTTAAAAAAAATGAAAGGCTACAACTGGTGCAGCAGGCACACTACAAAAATCAACTCCATTGTATTCCCATATGATAGAGATACCTCAATGGATTTTAAAGATAGCACTTACCGTAGGCAAATTACCAGCAGCCTAGAGTCAGTAATGAGTGGGTGAAATCTCATAAACTGAAACTCGGTAAAGATAAGATGGAGGTGAAGATGGGTTCTGACTAATGCCACCTCTCCTTCTGCCTTTAGAGGACAGGTCAACATGTCTTGGCCCAGAACTCATGAATTAAATTGGATTTTTGTTGTTAATGAACACATGGATATTACTTCCACTGCTTTCCTTTCCTTTTCTATTTTCCTTCTTTTTGTTTTAAAGCAAGCTAGAAATGCTTTGTAATAACTAAATAGATAAAAATAAAATAAAAGTGATAGAAATGGAGAACAAATTGAAACAGGATAGATAGATAGATAGATAGATAGATAGATAGATAGATAGATAGATGGGTCTCACATGTGGATGCATAAATTTTGTCTATTGCAGTGGTCCTGGACTCCGTGTTTCTGTGTGTGTGTGTGTGTGTGTGTGAGAGAGAGAGAGAGAGAGAGAGAGAGATACTGCATTGAGTATCAACATTCAACATCTTTATCAGTGACTTGGATGAAAGAATAGGGGGCATGCTTATCAAATTTGCAGATGACACCAAATTAGGAGGAATAGCTAATACTACAGAGGACAGAATGAAAATTAAAACTGGCCTTAAAAGATTAGAAAGCTGGGCGAAAGCTAACAAAATGAATTTCAACATGGAGAAATGTAAGGTACTGCATTTAGGGCAAAAAAAGATGAAATGCATAGATACAGGATGAGGGACACCTGGCTTAAGGAGACTAGGGGTGAATGGAATCTAGGAGTCCTAGTAGACCACAAGTTAAACAAGAGTCAACATTCTGTTGCAGCAGCTAAAAAAGCCAATACAGTCCACCCTTCTCTTACGCGGGGGATCCGTTCCAGTCCTCTCGCGTAACAGCAAAAACACAGATGCTCAAGCCCCATTCAAATGAAGAGGTGAAGAGCCACAACTCCCATCATCCCTGAAAGCTTGTGCCCGATGGCAGCAGTGTGGCGGCGGCGCACGGGGCGCATGCCATGAAGGCATGCCCCATTTATGCAAATGGGACGCACTGCCCCTTGCACCCTGTTCACTCCCGCACAGCTTTGAGCATATGCTCAAAGCGACGTATAGTGTGCCTGCGTATAATGTGGGCGCACTGTACAATTCTGGCCTGCATCAATAGACGTATAGTGTCTAGATCAAGGTAAGTAATAGTGCCACTCTATTCTGCTTTGGTCAGGCTCCACCTGGAATACTGTGTCCAGTTCTGGGTATCACAATCAAAAAGGATGTTGACTAATTGGAGTGTGTCCAAAGGGGGGCCACCAAAATGGTGAAGGGATTGGAAACCATGCCCTGTAAGGAGAGACTTAGGGAGCTGGATATGTTTAGCCTGGAGAAGAGACGATTAAGAGGTGATATGATAGCCTTGTTTAAGTATTTGAAAGGGTGTCGTATTGAAGACGGGACAAGCTTGTTTTCTGCTGCTCCAGAGAATAGGACACGGAACAATGGATGCAAGCTACAGGGAAAGAGATTCCAGCTCATTATTAGGAGTAACTTCCTGCCAGAGAGCTATTCGACAGTGGAACACACTCCCTAGGAGTGTGGTAGAGTCTCCTTCTTTGGTGGTTTTTAAACAGAGGATGGATGGCCATCTGTTAGGGATGCTTTGACTGAGATTTCCTGCATGGCAGGGGGTTGGACTGGATGGCCCTTGTGGTCTCTTCCAACTCTATGATTCTATGAAAGTAGAAAATAGTTGTCCTCATTTGCAAAAATGAATTAGTTGAATGTTAACATCCCTAGCAACACGTGGTTCCCTTTTTGTCAGGTAGTGAATCCACTCTAGTTTGTAACTTGCATTTTGAGGGAATGCACCAAGGTAATGAATTCAGTCTCCAAAAAAGATTCAGCACCTTGAATAATACCTTTAAAATGTTGCCCAAAACTTGAAATGGATTTACAATGTGTTGACATGAAAGCCTGAAGCCTCCAGCCAGCACTGTTGGAGCAGTCCTCTTTGGAGTCCACAAAGGCTTGGCGTTCCACACCCACTTTCCCAACACGATTTTCATTGATATTGCCAGGGGAATAACCTAGCTGAAGGCTAGCTGGGGTAGAGTATTGGGATCCCTTCCTGGATATGTTGATTGGGATGGCTGGGACAGGGAGGCTTCAGCTCAAGGACAGGAATAGTTCAATTAATTGACCACATGTGGTCTTGGGGACCCAAAATGCAGCCCCTGAAGGCCCCCAGGGCTCCTATTTTTGTGGGGAAAATGATTTTTTGGTGTACCCTCCCACCCGAAACAACTACCAAACAGAGCAGTGTTGTCTCCCAATCCTCTCAAGTCCCCCAAACCTTGAAGACTCCCCCCCCCAAAAGAAAAATTGAGCAGAACAGACGCTAGGAGTAATGTCACTTCCAATTTTAAATTATTCAAGCATTGTAGAATTGTAGAAAGAAATGTTACATCATCTAGCAGCATTTGGGAAGTTTTGTACATCTAACCATTTAAATATAAATATAGGATTGAGAAGATGATTTCAGTAAAGAGTGCTTTAAAGACGTACAGGTTTTGTTGAATATCAGTTCTTGCTACAAAGATGGAGGCAGGATCACACTGGTTTCAACTAAACTGAAAATGTTACCATAAAATAAAAATAAAAATACATTGGTTCGTGTCTCTTTTATACTCCAGACCCCCAGTTTGTGAAGATCTGGTTAACCTGGCATGATTGTGGAATTAGTAGCAGCACCCACAGGTCTAGTTTGTTATTCTTCAAATCCTCCCCCCCCCCCATACACACAAGCAAACTCGCAGACATTGGCTCTAAATGTCAGATGTCACTCAATCAAAATTTCCCAATCTGAGCACTATATTGCAGTTATTATAGAAATGTTCAGACCATTGTATTGATTTAAGCTTGCAATGGCTTCTTGAAGAAGAAGAAGAGGAGGAGGAGGAGGGGGGGAAAATCCAGTTTCCCTTTCTCAAGATTTTTCCGAAACTAAAATAAAATTCCACCAGTCAGATCCAGGATTTACAGCTTTTCTCTGATTACCAGGCTGTATATGATTGCCTTTTAAAGATGAGGGGCTCTTAGGGGTCAAAAATGTGGGAATACTATTTTAGCAGTAATGTGGTTGAATACACATGGATTATAACCAGATTTTTGAGTAGTGAGGACCTCTTGTTCTGAGTCTAGCTGAATAAATATGATTTTCAGTTTATCTCATATTCCCCTTTCTTTCATCTCAAAGTGCTGAATGTGAAGAAATATTGAATATTTGAATACTGTTATTTCTGTAAAAAAATCAAACTGAAATTAAACTCATTCATTCCCTATTACCTCATTTAGTTTTAAGAGTTAATAATTTAAGAAACAGGGTTTTTAAATTATTATTGTGATTACAGAGTCACTACCCTGGCCTGACTTTGTGTCAGCATTGTTTTTGGCTGTGTCCATAGTGCGGTCTAGGTTTGGATCTGGCATAATGTGGTTCTTCCTTGCCACAACCTGTCTGCCAAGAGCAGAGATTTCTGCCTAATCCTAGGCCTGAAATCATGGTGCATCTTTGAGTTGGGATTTCACAGTAAATAGAATAGAAAGACAAGCAACATCTGCTATATTTATTACAGTGACATCGGAAGTGGGTCACAGCCTGATATTGTTGCTGTCTCGCAGGGCTTCAGGTGAAGGATCTCAGCTGGAGATGCTTGGATTTGAACCTGGAATTTTTGACCTGAAAAAGAATTTACTCTACTATTGCACAACTGTCTTTGAACTTCATTCTTTTCATTTCACTGTATAAAAATGATCTACGTGGTTAATAGAGGGAAAATTATTTTCAACTACAACTTCCTAAAACAGCAACATCACTGTCAGCATCATCATGATTGTTATCATTTGTCCTTTTCTCCGTCTCAGTGCACAAAGAATTAGAACTAATGCTTAAGACAGTGATCTTATTTCAAGCATAATTCTTCTTTCACCAAGGCCTGAGGAAATTGGACTGGATGGCCCTTATGATTTCTTCCAGCTCTATGATTCTATGACATTAACTGGATTTTTGCGAGTGAAAGAGGAAAATAGGCAAAGACGGTATATCCTTTTCCCTTTTATTTGGACTCCTGCTTTATGCTATCTGTTGCAATGGTAACACTTCCTTCCAGGGTTGTTTGCATTTTAAGTCATAGAATACAATCATAGAATTATAGAGTTGGAAGAGATGACAAGGGCCATCCAGTCCAACCTCTTGTCATGCAGGAACTCACTATCAAAGCACCCTCAACAGATGGCTATCCAGCCTCTGTTTAAAAGCCTCCAGAGGGGGAAACTCCGCCACTCTCCAGGGGAGTATGTTCCACTTTCTTACTGTTAGGAAGTTCTTCCTAATTTTTAGGTGGCATGTCTTTTTCTTCCATTGATTGTCCCAAGCCCTATTCTCTGAGGCAGAAGAAAACAAGCTTGTTCCATCCTCAGTGTGACACCTCTTCAATTATTTAAACAGGGCTATCATCTCTTAACCATCTCTTCTCCAGGCTAAACATACCTAGCTCCCGAAGTCTCTCCTCATGGGGCATGGTTTCCAGACCCTTCAACATTTTAGTCACCCTCCTCTGGACACACTCCAGCTTCTCAACATCCTTTTTGAATTGTGGTGCCCAGAACTGGACAGAGTATTTTAGGTGGGGCCTGACTATGGCAGAATAGAGTGGCACTATTACTTTCCTTGATCTAGGCACTATACATTTGTTGATGCAGCTTAGAATTGCATTGGCCTTTGGTAGTGATTGCCCCTGCCTGGAGCATTTTGTAGTCAGAATGGCACCATCCATCCACAGGAGGGAGCTGTGCTATAGTGGAGGAGAAATAGGGAGGTGTGTGGAAGAGCTTAATGGTTGGGCTCCAGTGGGGCATTGTACCTGCACAATTCCCAGTCCTATGAGTGGTTCAACTTTTTAACATAATGCAAAGAAGCATCTAATTCCTCTTTGTGTAAGTGCATGGTAGCCAGCTGGCCATAGCTGTCCCCGCTCCCATGAGTCTACCAGGAGTTTCCAGAAATACCCAGTCAGGATGTTGTTGCTCTAATATTGCAGTACTTTCACCCTCCCAACCCCTTTGACTTTTCCACATTTTGTTATATTAACCACCTGGTTTTCGTTTATGTAACTTGTCTGCCTCATTTAAAATATTTTATCTATGTCAAGTGGTAACAATGCCAACCAAATGCATTTCAGTTTCAGGTTGCAACACATCAACAAATGGAAAAGTCAAAGGGGAGAGAGGTGAATACTTCTGTGTGGACTCTATATTGGATCTTGGTCATTGTCTTTAGCAAAGGGGACATATGCAGTCAGAAGAAAGTAGCACTGAGTTGAGCAGTGCTGAGTTGAGCAGTTTTTCAAAGTAAATAATACATGAAGTTGCAGTCATGCCCCATAATTGTAACTGTGATATATTATAGGTGGTTGGTTTATTTTGCATATCTGTATTCTGTGATGGAGGTTTCAACTAAGTTGGTAATCTTTTTGATTTAATATACAAAAGATATCTTGGGAAAGTTGTGACTGTAGGTTCTCCTTAGGTATGTGGTTACGGGGACATTCATGATAAGCTTCTGAACTTCATCATTTACCACTTTATCACTGAGATGGAGGTATGATCAGGCTCAGGGGAAAGCAAAAGTTTACTGTCGTGTTTTTAAAAAAACATTTTAAGGGCTAAAACTACAGGGAGTAACCAAACTAGGACACTGAGATTCTGGATGGCTGTGGAATGGTCCAAAATTTGGAAAACCAAAGGTTGAATGTGAATATAGCATGTTGGAAAGCTGGGCATTAAATATTGAAATAAAATTAATGGCTCAGCTTCTGACTATTGGCAAAGCTAAGTTATTGTTAAGAAGTGGATTTGCATGCCATGTATTTTGTGTATAGGCATTTCCTAGCTCTCTAACGGCTAAAAATTGCCATCCCACGCCATCATTAGAATAGAAACAATGAACCAGATTAATTTGGTCTGTTTTCCAGGCCAATCTGATTTTGGTTTATGCCTATTGTAGGACCCATTTCAAATATTTCAAAGGACCATACAGTTTATCTTCCTGATCACATTGTCCACATTCTAGAGAGGGGATGGAGGGGGGGATCAGATATCTTTTTCCTTCTTCCAACATCCAGAGTGTGGAGATGTTTTGTGAAAATTTTACATGTCAATTGTCTGTATACTCATGGTCTTGTCCCAGCTACATCAAAGAGGTTTCATGTCTTGAGATAATTTGCTGCTCATTGTCCTGGCACTTCTCTAAAGACAGGTACCAACACTAAAAATAATCTCTCATCTCGCTGGTAAACATTAGAAATTGGTACAGATTTTCAAGATGAAAACCTTAAGAATCCTGTTGGTGGTATGTCAAGCATCATTAGCTCTGAAGCTAATATTTGCAATATGCAGCCTAGTTTATAAGGTACTGCAATTTCATCTTGCCCCTTTTGCAATAACTTCTCCAGCACTCCTTTATGTAAGGTTACCTATTTTGAAATGTTCTTGACTGGAGTCTTCTGCTCAACTTCTATACACATACAAAATCCCACTATTTCCAACTCCCTCTCAGGGTCTCCTTGATGTGGATTTAGAAGTCCTCTGTTCAGGCTGCCAGAGGTGAAGCATATTTTCCCCCTTGCTCCAGGCTCTGAGTCTGAAAATGATAGAGAAGGGGTGTGCATGTTTGAAGGAAAGCGTCCTGCACTGGCTGCCATGCTGAGATAATGCCGTTTTCCTTGGCAACTCAAAGGGGTTCAGCTTATGTCTCTAGTCTTGCACAATTTTCGTTGCAAAACTAAACCCCTTCAAAGACCCATTACTGAATGCTGCATGTGTATGCGCTTCAGTGATAATTATATAGAACGTTGATGCTCCGTATCTGTCACATGTATGGGTTTTCATTCTCCCCTGCCCTTCTCCCTCTCTATCTTGCTTCTCCACGCCTTGGCTCTTAATTTGCTTGTTTGCTCTGGCTCAGCCAGCAGGCAGAGGCCTGGCTTAATTTACTCTCCATTTCCTTCATCCATAAACCATCTTCTCTGTGTTTGCCAATTTCTGACAATCCAGCAGAAATCAAGAGTAGGCGTTAGGGATGAGAAAAGTTTTTGTACAGAAAAACTCATGTAACTTCTGCAAACTGGTGCCAGAATGAAATGCATCTTGACTTGGACAATTGTACTCTTCTGAGGTTCAGTGTGCATTTCAGAGGGTGGGGAGAACAATGTGTATGTTTTAAAAAAAATGGATGAGAAATTCCTCCAAGCATGTCTGAAACACAATACAACTGTTAGGTTGATTCCCACCCCCCTGCTTCCACAGGTTGCTTTGACATAGGGTTTCTAAAACCAGTTGGATTCCATGAATCAGCCCTCTGTTCCTCACATATTACTGGACACTAGTTCAGCTTCTATTCTATAGAATAGACACATCTCCTATATTGTGTTTGCATAATGTAGATCTGCATTCATGTAATTGCACTACATAACTTTTCTGTTGAATACCAACAGTGTATATCTGATAATGTGCCTGCTTATTGTCCCATTGTGAAAGGGGAGGATGTGCAGTGGTTGTTTATGCAGTCCTGGTGAAGAAAGTGGTACAAGAAAAGCATTCACAAATAGTTTCACACTATCCAAAAATGTGTAACTGCATGGCCAGAATCCTGTTGGTTAGACCCACCTAGAGTTGGTTCACAAAATCAATTGTTGAATCACCATGTAGGTAAATTCCATTGGCTCATTGGATCTGACAGTAGGATTTAGGGTGCTTGTGTAATAGTTACTCTTCTGGAGCTCCATTTATGAAACCTTGAACATAATAAATTAATTGCATAGTGGTCCTCCAAAAATACAGTGGTACCCCGGGATACGAAAGCACCGCCTTACGAAATTCCCGGGATACGAAAAAATCCTATAGGAAAAAACTGTTCCGGGTTACGGTTTTTTTTTCGGCTTACGAAAAAAAATTTTGGTGCTTTTCGGCGCTTTTTTGCACGAAATCGCGGCTTTTAGCGCTAGCGCCTATGGCTTTTTCGGGTTACGAAAAAAATCGGGTTACGAACGCCGCGGCGGAACGAATTAATTTCATAACCCGAGGCACCACTGTATAGTGACGATTACACATGTATCAACAGGATTTTGGATATAGTTTTAAGTCAGGGACATGATGTGGCCCCTTACATGCATAGGCACATTGCTTGAAATACTGTATTTATTTAGGGTCACTGACACCACACACAATTCCAAATCCAGCAAAGGAATTCAGTTTTCATAGGTCCATCTTTCAGGGGTTTCACTTGTTGGTCTATCTACTAACCATGTCAGCAGCAATGTAGATGGTAGCTTTTGGAACACAACTCCTATAAAACCCTAGCCACAGTAACTACAAAAAGTGACCTTTTCAAGCTTTGACTGATACTGCTTAGATGCAGTGTGTATTTATACATACCTTCCAACATTTCACAGATGAAAACCAAGGCATGTGTGACTAAGCAACATCAGAATATGGTGACAATTGCAAAAGTTATGATTGAACAAGCTAGAAGTGTCAGTAACAGTTTGCTTTTGTCCGAGCTCAGTGGGAATGGCAAGGCTCCTCTCCTCGCTTCTCCTCTCCTCTCCTGCTGAGTTAATTGAGTCCACGCTAAAGTAAGACCCCCTTTATAAATTCTAGAGGGATACATTCCATGGGCAGTAGCAAACCATATATTTTTGCTTCCCTGGCTGGGAGAGTCTTCCCATCCTCCCCCACTCCCCCCGGCTCACCTGCCTGCCGAGGACAAGTGAACTAATCTACTCCAAATTTGTCTCTCTTCCCTTTCTGCTCCTTCCTTTCTGCTTTCTCAAAAGATGCTTTCACAACAACTTCTGATCACCTTCCCAAGCACATCATAGAATTGCACTGGAGGAGGCCCACAAACACTTCTGGTAGCAGCTACCATGGGTAACTGAAACCGGGGTAGCAGTCCCTCAGATAAGGGTGTGTGTGTCTTACTGTGCTTTTGCATTTTGAACTCAGTGTTTGGCAATTGAAATAAGCTGAAGACAAAGCTGAAAAGGTGAGGAGGAAAAAGAAGCTGAGACATTTTAAAAGGAGCTGAAAAAGTGGGATGATGGAATTAATGAGATCGTCAATTTCCAGATCGGGACAATTGGAGAATATGTTCATATATGTTGTTAGGCACTCGCTATCTGAATGTTCTTGTTATTTTCAATGAGAGCAAAGCCATGTAATCAATGTAACTCATGTACAGGTTGATTCCTGTACCCATTGATTCAATCAGTCTACTCTACTTAGAAGCAGATTTAGGGCAATCAGATTATCAAATAGTTATAACAGACATGTACAACAGAGTATACATAAGTGGGTTAATTTTGTTTTCACAGAAGAAGGGGACCCTATATTTTTATATCATATTTGCTAGGATGTCTAAGACATTCCTGAGACATTCATTTGGCTTCTTATGATATTTTAATTTTTAATTGTTATTCAAGCATGTGTAACCATAGAAATTTACAGCATGGGGTAAACAGATGGATTAGCAATTGTGCATGTAATTAGAAATAACCCTTGATGTTTTTTTTAAATTTAAAAAAACTTGTTTAAATATTCTACTTCCTTTATCCGTTTCTTTTTTAAAAAATCAACTTGATGGGAACCGGTGAAACAAATGAATACAAATTCTTCTAAATGTCTGTCACTCAGCGCACTCTTGACATATAATATTCACATTAAGCAAAACGCAGATGGAAATAGCGTGTGAAGTGTTTTAAAGCTAAACAGTAAAAGTAAAGCTGATGGAACACAATTTGGTTAGTTGAGATCGGTATCAGGTTCAGTAAATGGAACTTCCTGATGGTCAGACTGGTTCAGCACTGGAACTAATTACTTATAGAAATGGTGGGCTCTTTTTCTCTGGATTTCTTCCAAAAGAGTGTGGACAGCTGTCTACTGATGATGTTCTAGCAGGAGTTCCTGCATTTTGGGGGCCTCTTTCAGTGCTATGATTCTGTGAGTTTGTGTGTTGGCAGGACTTGGTGTACAACTAGAGGAATGAAAAAGAGGAATTTAATGAAATTATTTCATCTCAGGTCCCAGAGTCTCTACCCGGCAATTTCTGGATATTTTAGGCTACAAATTCCACCATCTCCAGCCACTATGGCTAATAGCGATTGTTGAGGTGATAGTTTATTATGTCTGCAAGTGATGGTAACCAGGTTAAGGTGGCCTTTTTCTTACTTCTGCTGCCCTTTTGGCAATGGTCTACATTTCTTTTCATATTACTGTACTGTACTGCAGCTACTATGCTTATACCATGCCTGAAAAATGTGAGTTAATACTAAAGTATCAAGGCTCTACAAGATCTCTGTTGGGTCTTCTCCGTGGATTGCCACTGTGCAATGTTGGATCTTGGACCAGATGAAATTAACATCTTATCCAGTAGGCTTTTGTGTCTACACTTTTCTCCATTACATTTATCAGAGCATAAATATGTATTTCGACAGTGTATTGATTTAAATTCATTTAGATATTTAGTGGGAGTCTCCAGCTAGTTATTTGGGTTTTCTTTTTCACTTCTACACTTCTCGCCCTCCCTCTGCCAATTCCTGGTCTCCGTGGGACAAACTTTTCAAAATGACTACTCATAGGTAATAGAATAAAACACAGGGCTAGACTGCAGATATAGATCTTACCTATCTATAATTCAATGCTTTGAAATTGCATATATAGAAAATGAAAATATAAAAACATCCTCATTTCTGTTACCTCACATTGTGATCATTTTTTCTCTAATAACCTCTTGTCTGGACTTACTTTATTTTGAAGTAAGCAACTGTTGCTCTCAATTTTTAGCATAGAACGTGTCTTTATTTTAAAAGGCTTATTCCCTTGCCCCTTACCATCCTACCTTTCTCTGGATCATTTCTTTCATGCTTTATGCACCAACGTCCAACATTTTTGTGGAATCTACTACTAGCATTTGATGAGTCTGAAAAATAATGCTGGATGACACGGAAACCAATGATCCAACGTAGGCTTATGATGTTGGAGAAGGGGAGCAAGGACATCAAGGCTTCCTGAAATTCTCAGCTGTCTTTTCAGGGTTTCTTGACTATTCTTTTATCCATGCACTGCTGTGTGTGTTAACTCAGATGTAAGTACAAAACAAAAAACTAGAAACCACTTATTCATAGTGGAAGAAAGAGAGGAGACGAGAGGGTTTAGCCTTTCTTCCAATAATCAAATGTCCATTTGTATAGAGGGTACAGACTGCAACTCCAGAAATTTCTGAGGATTGAATAGCCCCTGAAGAAGGCCAATTGGTGCTGGGGCCAAAACCTCTTGGGCTTTTAAAAAAGTTTTTGACCATTGTATAGGACACGGGACTTTGAATGCATCTACACTGTAGAAATACTGCAGTTTGTGAATTATTTAAGTTATGGAGGACCATAACTTAAGGTCTTTATCCTTCTCTGCACTGGTGCCTCACAAAACTATAAATCCCAGGATTCTGTAGGATGGAGCCATGGCAGTTAAAATGGTGCCAAACTGCACTATTTCTACAGTGTAGATGCACCCTGTGTCTCCTCTCATTCTTCTGGTGGCCAGGGGTTAATTGCCTGTAATGCAGCCACTCACTCACAAACCACAGTGTTGTGAGTTCAGTGCCAGCCAGGGCTCAGGGTCGACTCAGCCTGGCATCCTTCCAGTGTTGCTAAAATGAGTACCCAGCTTATTGGGGGCAATTAGCTTACCACCGTAAACTGCTTAGGGAGTGCTTAAGTGCACTGATAAGTGCTATAGAAATGTACTTGTTATTGCTATTGCTATATTCTGTTCAGAAGTAAGTCTCATGTTTCTTAATGGGATCCCAAAATCTGTTGGTCAGTTCTCTAGAGTAGGCCCATTGAGTCAGTTGTTCAGAGGTGAGTTCACACAGGTAAATTCCCCTTGATTTAGTGGGTATAGTGTAGTTGAGACTAGGAATGGAAAAATATTTCATACAATCATAAAATATTCAACAGTGTTTAGAAAATAGTTGAAAATGTTTCCCAAAAGCTTTGTCAAACCCTGACAAAGAGAATCACAAACTCATGTGAATCTTCATTCCAGGATTTACTCTGCACAAAATAGATCATGGGTATTTTGCTCATAAAGCAGACCCTCATCCTTTGCCAGCTCAAACTTTATTGCATCATTTGCTGAAGACATGCTGCTGCAGCCTGACAATGAAGTTTTGCATTTCTTCATCTTCCTTTATGATCCAATGTCAATGTGTCTTTAAAAAAACACACCTTGCAGCTAGACAGAGGATGAGAAGGAAAGGTGGGGCTAGGTGGGCATAATAAAAAGATTTTGTAAAAAGGAGCTTGTTTGTCAGAGGTTTTTTAAACTGAGATTACGTCTATATTAGTGAATTAAATAATAATAATAATAATAATAATAATAATAATAATAATAATAATAATAATAATAAT
>NC_056524.1:16545960-16576326 GCF_019175285.1 Sceloporus undulatus
TTATTTATAGCCCGCCCAATCACAAGGAATCCAGGCGGGTTACAACAGTAAAAATAAAGAAAATAAAATACAATAAATAAATAAAATACAATAAAATTAAAGAGAGCAAAGTGAGTACATTCACAGTTAGGCCTGATGGAAGTTGGGCCTCTCTTTTTCACTCCCTCTCAGGTCTGATGATGATGTCATGGAGGGAGGGCTCTTCTTCTTGAGGCAAGGATTTTATTTTAATTAATTTTAATTTAATTCTTCTCATTAAATTTAATAGAAGAATTGGTGGACAGAGTGACATAAGTCACAGTAAATGGGGAGTAGAACTAGGTAGGGAAGGCCTGCCGGAAGAGATCCGTCTTAAGAGCCTTCTTAAAGGCTGTAAGAGTAGAAATGTCACGGATCTCCTTCGGCAGGTCATCCCATAGCTTCGGAGCTGCGATGGAAAAGGCCCTCTGGGTGACTGAAGTTAGCCTAGATTTTATTGGCTGAAGTAGATTCTTCCCCGAGGACCTTAGAGTGCGGGACGGACAGTATGGAAGTAGGCGATCTCTTAAGTGTTCTGGACCCAAGCCATGTAGGGCTTTGAAGGTAATCACCAACACCTTGTACCTTGCTTGGAAACTAATTGGCAGCCAGTGAAGGGATTTCAAAACCGGTGTTATGTGATTGGTACGACGAGTACCTGTAATTAACCTGGCTGCCATATTTTGTACAAGTTGAAGTTTATGATCACTTAAATATGAGCATGTCACGTTCTCTTAGCTTCAGAGGCAAACAAGGGCAAAAACAAAAATCTTGCCAAGAAAACTCTGTGATAGGTTCACCTTAGGGTCACCGTAAGTCAGAAATGACTTGAAGGCACGTAACAACAAAAATATATATAACATGTTAACCTATATTTCCAAAATTCTGCTTTAGGCCTTGCTTTATTTTGTTATATAAAGAACAAATTATATTCTATTTATAGGCTGTATACCAAGGAACATTTCCTGAACTGGCAGAAACATCATACACTTTCTACTGAGAAATGAGCCATATTGAATTACTAATCCTTTGGGCTGAGTATTTTCCACTTATCTACATCATGCTGATTATTTTCACTTTCTGCTACTTAAGTAGGGTTAATGTCCATGTCAGAATCTAAAACAACTCAATCCAGAACAATTAAAAGCACAGCAAGCTAGAACTTTGATGACACGCCATATCAAATTTGATCTACTTCTGGTGTGTGACCTTTGAAAACTAGGCATTGGATGAAACAAAGTTCAGAATGTTTGATTTACAGTATCACTTTTGCCATGCAAAACATTTTATCTATTCTGTCCTGCAGGATTTACTTGTTGACAAGTGTGGTCTCTGCGATTGTCATTATTTTGTTGAGCTGGACAGAGATCTAATTATATATTACAAATTTTTGCCCACAAAACACACACACACACACACACACACACACACACACACACACATAGAGAGAGAGAGAGAGAGAGAGAGAGAGAGAGAGAGAGACGTTATCTGTTTTATTGTAAAAGCTCAATAAAAATTTAATTAGAAAAAAACACACACCCAAATATTTACACATACACAAAGCATTGGAAGGAGAAACATGATTCAGTGTAAATTTCAAATCCTTCTTTTAAAGATAGTTAGTGTTCTTTCAATACAGGTTCAATATCCTTTTCTACAGAATTCCAAAATCCAAAATATTAAAAACTTTGGTTCCAAATACCAAAACTTTTTTCATGGGTGTTTGAGACAGTGATGTTTTTGCTTTCTAATGGTTCAGTGTAAACAAACTTTGTTTAATGCAAAAAATTATTAAAAATATTGTATAAAATTAACTTTAGACTATGTGTATAAGGTATACTGCAGAACCTTGGTATCTGCAGGGGGTCCATTTTGGACTCCCCTACAGATACCAAAATCAGCAGATACTCAAGTTCTGTTGTCCCCAATGGTGGCATGTGCATGAAGCCATGCTACCATTAGAGATAACATTACTTCAGGTAAGCCCCCATTGTCCCCAATGGCATGTGCACACAACCATTCCACCATTGGGGAAAATGTGTGCTTGCCATTCACAGATGCTCAAATTCACAGATGGCAAGTCTGCAGATGCCAAGGGCCCACTGTATATGAAACATGCATGAATTTTGTGTTTAGACTTGGGTCCTATCTGCAAGATGATGATGATGATGATGATGATGATGATGATGATGATATTTATTTATATCCTGCCCTTCTACGTAACGCAATCGGGGCAGTTTACAACATTAAAATGATACATTCCCAAGACCATCCATTCCCATCTTCCCTTAAAACACAATTAAACAATATTAGAATTAAAACATACTTAAAATTTTTTTATCATGACAAAAGAAAACTGGCTGTAGCAAGGTCGGATCCAACCTGGAATCTCTATTTGAGTGGCCGGGGATTTACTCAGGAAAGGCCTCAGGAAAGATACTGCATTATGTGTATGCAAATATTTCAGAATCTGGAAAAGGAATCCAAAATCCCAAACACTCCGAGTCTCAAGTATTTTCAGAAAAACTAAGAAGATAACAAGTTTAATACTTAGGCTAATTACAAAGCACACATGCACATGAGATAGCTGTTACTATGAGACGGTGCCATAATTTTAAAAGCTATGGCCTAAATCTAGTTATTAGTCCCAGTAAGAGTAAATCAGTGGGTCTAATGTGTTTGCATAACTTCCAGGAACCGATTCTAATTGCAATTAACACTTGGATTTAGGCCTATTTTAAACTGCGTTTCTGTAAAACCATTTTGCCAAGATAGCATACCAACCCTGCAAGGAAGATCAAGCTGAGTATTTCTGACAAGCCCAGTGTCGACTGCAAAGTTTCATAATTACATTTCTAAAGGCACATTTCAACCTGGATATTCTAATTTAATATTTGACCGATTACTTGGTGTCCTTTGCCACTTACCTAGTCTGTATGCATGGTTGTAAATGCGTGGAGTTACTGAAGGTAGCCAGTGGAAGTTAATGAGCAGGTTCTGAATGTAACCAGAGATTGTGATGTGCGTCTGAGGTCAGAGGCCAGTCGAGAGTCAGCATGATGTAAAACTATGGCTGCATAACTTTGCAGAATTGTAGAGAAAAGTTAGTTGTCAAGACAGGTGGGGGAATGATGGAACTGAATTCATACATCCCTCTGGGAATGGTGCAAGTTTATTGGGCAAGAAATTCAAAAGTGTAGCTTTGCATCTGTCTGGTAATGCAAATGTTAAGACCTCCGAAAGATTGCAGGCTGAATCTGTAATTAAAGATAGCCATGGCTGGATCTGCACTGCAGAAATAATCCAGTTTGACACCACTTTAATTGTCATGGTTAAGTGCTGTAGAATTCTGTGGCGCGTTACAGACTGCCGACAAGCGGCGGCCTGCATCCGCCCCTTTCCCCGCCAGATCGGGGCCTCAGTGGCCAGAGCAGCAGCCGCTGAGGCCCCGATCCACCGCTTTCCAGGCCACGGGGAAGCGGCAAAAGGCCCCTTCCCCGAGGCCTGGAAAGTGGTGTCCTTGGGGTTTCAAGCCCCAAGGACACCCCGTGGCAGTGGGGAGGAGGCTTGCATCACTGGTCGCAGCCATCTAAAGGCTGCACCCAGTGACGCAACACCAGGAGCTCCTTCCTGCTCGGACGAAAGGGCGCACTAAGCGTTTGGAGGTGGCGCATTCGTGATGCCATCATGGCGGCCCCTATGTAGATGGGGTGCTGCCATCTTGTACGTCCTCAGGCTGTATTAGGCTTGGGGACGTCAAGAAGTGATGCCGCTTTTTAAACCTAGGACGTCCTGAGGATGTCCCTTATGGCGGTTTGTAACGCGTCTGTGAATGGTTATTTGTTATGGAACAAGGGCTCTCTGACAGAGGAGGCTAAATGTCTAACAAAATTACAATTCCCAGAATTTCATGGGATTGAGCCATGGCAGTCAAAGCGGTGTCAAACCAGATTATTGCTGCAATACAGATGCAGCCCATGTGTGCTCAGAAGGAACGCTGTCATGTTGGACTAGAGCAGAATGAAGTGGGTTCTCACTAAGTCTGTTCTCCTTCTGCTCCTCCTTTCTTAAGACCCTTCTGGATAGAAATGAAATTGAAAAGAATCTTATCAACTCTTTCATTCTGCCACTTAAAAAAACTAGGATTTGATGTAGCCTTAGGCATCAGAGTCTGCCAGAATACATTATGAGGTGCTTAGATACTGCACATCTTTCCCTCTCTTTCTCTCTTTGTGGAAAAGAAAGCTTTTATACCAGTCATATTCACTTGTGAATAACACCTACTGAAATTAGAGTTTTATGACATCATGAGTATTTGATGCCTAAAATTTACAGTAACAGCTTACTACTCAAACTATCTCTTTTAAATAGGGATATGGAAACTTGGCAATCTCATTTCTATTGCATTTCACAGAAGCCCAAAAGGATTCCTTGGTCCATTGGGGTTTTGTAGTAAGTCAAGTTACCCTCTTCCTTTTTCCTGCATGAAAACGTATGTGTATTTTTCCTCCCAAAATGCACACATTTTTGTATATACTTTTACTGGTTTAGACATTTGATATATATTTCTCATGGATTGAAGTGAGAAATACATTTTAGATGGATACATGTTTCAAAATTACTCTTGGGTTTTTTCCCCCTGCCCTCATGTCTTATTTGTTGAAGTTCATCATGAGCCTAGAGAATTCATGGATCTCTGCATCAAGATGCTCTTCAATCTGTTGTTAGTTTCTGGGGATGTGGCAGGGATATTTTCATAGAGAGACAAAAAGCCAAAACAAATTAATTTTCCATTTCTGGTCTGAAACAACCATTGTCAGTCAGCCCCTCCACCCCGTGTTATTATGTGTAATGCTGTATTGCTGATCATGATTCTTTTGCACTGCATGGATAGCTCCATGCCATAGTTTCCATGCTATGTAGACACATCATTATGTCAGCTAAACAATGCTTCATAATAGTGGTGTGTATGTGTGGAGGCGTGGAGTTGAAATATTGGGCCTACTTATGTCTACGTCAGTGCTTCCCAAACTTTGGTCCTCCAGATGTTTTGGACTTTGATTCCCAGAAACCCTAACCAGTTTCACTGGCAATCAGGAATTCTGGGAGCTGAAGTCCAAAATATCTGGAGGAACAAAGTTTGGGAAGCACTGTTCTACATGATAAAGTTCTACATAAAGCATCACTTAGATAGTAGCAGTTTAAACAGTTGTTAGAGTACCTTGTCCTATCACAGTTCCAAAACTCGCACAAACAATAGTAATGGTGAAGCAATAATGTTTGACAGTTCCTATAAAAAACTGATAAGGAGTAATGGTAGAAAGTATGTACTTTTCAAAGGTACCATCCACTCTTGTCTTACCTGCCTCAAACTTTCTAAGCGGCTGGAGAGAACATCTAAAGGCATGGCTTATGCTAAACCCGTTGAAGTGCTCAAATCATACAGCTTCTTTAAAACAGAAAGGAATGTGTAAATTTAGCAGGAAGCTTTGCCCCAAGGCTTCAGAAATATTCCTCCGGCTAGAGAAGTCAAGAAAGCACTTAACAATGTCATATGGGAAAGTAGGTAGAGATTATAAATCTGTATGCTTATTACTCTGTTCATTTGGGGAAATGGGGTACATGGTATACCTGTGCATGCTTATTCTTCTCTCACACTTTCAGCGAAGTGAAAATGCATAGCTAGGGGGTGAGATGAATCTAAGAACGCTATTCTCTTGATATAGCAAAAATAGAGAAGAAACAGCAGAAATGCTCCTGCCTTAATGAGTTCAGCTTCTGAAAAGTAGCATGGATAGAATGCATTGTATGTACAGAAACTACTTCTGTTAAGCCACCTTTGTTGAGATTTATAGTGGGGAAATCTTTATGAAGGGTAGGATTTCCATGGATTGGATTGGATTGGATGCACAGGTGAGTTCCAGGAAAGTAAGGGTATAAATCCTTACTGTTTTTGTTTTGATGCACAAGAAGAAAACAAACAAAAACAAATGCTCTACTAAGTGAAAGTGTAATTATTTTTGCACATTTTAAGGTGATTTTCTACATTTTGAGACTAATGTGTCAAGTCTTTGTCTTATTTTTCATAACTCTCCGTGGATTTCTTATACAGACGGCCCTCCTTATCCACAGATTTTTTATCCACAGATTCAAGCATCCACAGCTTGAAAATATTTTTTAAAAAGTATAAATTCCAAATAGCAAACCTTGACTTTCCATTTTATATAAGGGACACAATTTTGCTCTGCCATCGTATGTAATGTGACTTGAGCATCCACAGATTTTGTCATCCATGGGGGACTCTGGAACCAAACCCCAGTGGATAACAAGGTCCCACTGTAGTGACTTACTCTAATGTAACTTATGGGTGTTACATAGTGGAAGTAAAGATTTGAAGGTCCAAGAGGAAAAAAGGAAACATTTAGGCCAAAAACACATTTTTCCTTATTTTTTCCTCTGAAACCTCTTTTCTTCCCAGATAAAAATGGAATATGAAATATTTTATTTTAGAGTGATGAATAAAATGATTTAAGACAAAATGTTCATACATTTTGTAGTTTGTTAATTGTCAACAAGTTGGCTCCAACCTTTGGTGATCCTACAAATGACCGACCTCCAAAACACTCTATCATTAACAGTCCCCCACATTAATTCTAACAATTATGAACTTATATGGACTTATATGTAAGATTTTTCACAGTGTCTCACTTCTGGTCTTGGTTTCTTTCTCTAGGTTCTTCTTACGGGAATGAGTGCTTTGTCTGCTTTGCACTATGGGGACTAAAGGAGACCTTTGAGTAAAAATTAATGGATATATACAAAGCTGTGGTAAAAGTTTATTACAGACCACCAAACCAAGATGTGGATGATGTTTTTCTGAAACATCCCCAGAGGGTGGTACTTGGGGACTGTTCAGCCTTTTGGCCATTGGTCTGTGAGGTTCCACAGGGATCAGTATTGTCCATTATGCTTTTAAACATATAATAATAATAATAATAATAATAATAATAATAATAATAATAATAATAATAATAATATTTATTTGTATACCGCCCTCTGGCAAACCAATCCGGGCAGTTAACAACAGTAAAATATAAAATATGACAATTAAAAACACTGTATCCCTCCCCCCCTTAAGACATATACATGAATCTGATGGGTGATGTCACTTGGAGCTTTGGGGTTAGTGTCTTGAGAATGCTGATGATATCAGCTCTATCTCTCTTGTACAATTAATGTAGGCTGTGGTAGTCTGGATACAGTAAAGGACTGGGTGTGGGTGAATAACTGAGTCTTAATATAGACAACATGGCAGTGCTATTGCTCAATAGGCAAACCAACCTGGCATTGCGATTAGAGCCTATTCTGGATGATGTTGCTCTTCCTATGAAAGATTTTAGAATCATAGAGCTAAAGGCATTTTTTAGAAGAAATTGTTAAAACAAATACAGACACTTAACTATGACGGGCATATTTTTATGGGAGATTGGAATGGGGTGTAAGACCCCAAAATGGACAGACAATCAAAGAAGAAGATACAAGAAAGACAGGGGAAGCTCCCTCAAAAATTACTTGATTTACAAGAAATGCTCTCAATCAAGGATCTATGGAGATACAAATTTCAGAATCAGTCTACAAGAGCCACCCAGTCCAACCCCCTGCCATGCAGGAATACACATTCAAAACACCCCTGACAGATGGCCATCCGGCCTCTGTTTAAAAACCTCCAAAGAAGGAGACTCTGCCACTCTTCATGGGAGTGTCTTCCACTGTCGAACAGCTCTTACTGTCATAAAGCTCTTCATAATGTTTAGGTGGAATCAATATACCTGTAGTTTGAATCTTTTCCTCTAGTTCCATAGGTTAGGTTCATGGCTTCAGGATGCTCTTTGACCCAGTGATGTTCCTGGAAAGTCGGGTTGCTGCAGTGGCCAGGAGTACCATCTTTGGCTGGTGCACAGTTGTGTCCTTTCTTGGGGAAGGCAGATCTGGCTACCGTGGTTCATTCATTACATTGTAATGAGCTCTACATGGGGTTGTACTTGAAAAGTGTTCACAAGCTGCCGGTAGTGCTAGGAGGTGATGCAGAAATACATCAAACAAATCAATACAACAACCACAATCAAATTTTATGCAGAGTCCTGAATTGCAAAAAGGCCGTGAAAACTGTGGTTTCTGAAGACTTTCTTGCAGCAGGAAGAAAATTGCTAAATTTACTTATAGCTTCCATTGAGAAGAAAATTAGTCAGAAATGATGTCCTTGTTCAGATGGCATTCAATCTGTTCCTTGTACTTATTACAACTGATAGTTTTATATTTATTTTTTATATATTTTTAAATAGGAGGTGGAGATGTAGCATGGAGAAATAACTCTACAATAAATCCCTATTACAGATCAAGAATGAGAAACATCTGTTCCTTCAGGCTTTTTGGACTGCAACTCCTGTCTTCCTTCAGCATTGGCAGGGCTGGATAAGGCTGCTTGGAGATACAGTCTATCACTAGTTGCCCAGTTTTTCCATGAGATTAGCACTGGCATGATAAAATTGCAAGATAAATTATCTGTTGTTGTTGTACAGTCTTACCACAAGTTGCCCAGTCTTACCATGAGATTAGCAATAGCATGATAAAATTGCAAGGTAAATTATTTGTTGTTATTGTTGTGGTTAACTGTCTTTGAAACGGCTCTGACTCATGGCAACCACTGCTCTGCTTAGGTCTTGTAAATTCAGGCTCATGGCCTCCCAGATTGAGTCTAGCCAAGCATCACCGTTGTTGTTGTTGTTGTTGTTGTTGTTGTTGTTCTTATTCTACTGCCTTCCAAGCATTATTGGAAATGGTGTCTTTTTGAGGGAGTCGTGCTTTCTGATGATGTGGCCAAAGTACAACAGCCTCAGTTTTGTCATCTTGGCTTCCAGGGAGAAGCCAAGGACCTATTTGTTTGTCTTTTTAGCTGTCCACAGTATCCTCAGCACTCTTCTCCATCATCACATTTCACATGAGTTGATTTTTTTTCTTGTCTGCTTTTTTCATTGTCCAGCTCTCACATCCAAACATGGTGATGGGGAATACAATGGCTTGGATGATTCTTACTTTAGTGGTCCATTGTACTTCTTAGGATCTTATCTAGTTCTTTTATAGCTGCCCTGTCCTTTCCTAGATAAATTATACCCAACTTTTAACTTTTCATAAACTTGGATTACTGTGTTAGAGATCACTGAGTCATATAAATAAAATAAGCTAGTGGATTTTGGAGATGTTTGTTCACTGAACATAAAATCATTTATTTTCTTGCTTCTTGAAAGCAAAGCACACAGCTTGATAACAACAGGGACACTCAAGTTAAGTTTTGTTTTAGATGCAGGTCAGCAGACTACATTAGCTTCACACCTTTTGCTCACAGGAGCCTTGGTATAGCCAATATGTTTTAAGAAGAAAATATGAGCAATATAGTTGTGAATTAGAAAGCCAGGAGGAGGTTAATGACATTTTTTGAATTAATTTCTTGAACTAATTCCTTCATGTTCGTAATAAAACCACTTTATCTCCATCATAAGCATAGCAAAACAGCAGTAACAAAAAAATCTTGTATCAAACAGTAGCTAAAGATTAGATTGTTACCATGCTGAGGAAGCAAACTCCATATGAAATTTATATTTCAGCTCTGCTTCTAAGAAAAATAATATATAAAGCCATCTCCTGCATGGACCCAGTGAGGGGGTGATCAGAAACCAGTTGCCGTTTAGAGCTGCACAGTATTGTGGAGCTGATCAAGATATTCACTCCCCAGGTGTTTGGAACTGCAAACCATGAACCTGCTGATTGAGCAGCCAAATGACAACCCAGCTTGCCTTTTGACTTTTAAAAGACCTAGTCACTAATCTCCCCCCTACACATACCTTTTTTAAAGATAAAATTATAAAACTATCAGACCAAGATCTTTTTGTTCAATACTTTCATTGTGCAACTGGCTGAGCATTTGCTATTGTGTTTGTTTCTTGTCCCATTGTCCAGTAGGGAATTCACAGCGGCTTTTTAATAATCTGAGATTGTGTCCACACTGCAGAAATAATAATGTTTGACACCACTTTAACTGCCATGGCTCAATGTTATGGAATTCCAAGAACTGTAGTTTTATGAGGCATTTAACCTCCTTTGTCAGAGAGCTCTGGTTCCCCAAGAAACACCAGAATTCTATAGCATTGAGCAATAGTAGTTAAAGTTGTGTCACACTGGATTATTTCTGCAGTGCAGATGTAGGCCCATTGAAGAAACTGATATGTTGAAGGCACTGCCGAATCATTGTGCATAGTCAAAGAATATATTATTGCATGGCTGGTATTCTGGAGGTTAGTTCCACTAGAGGAGACCCATTCAATGTATTGTAGAATGAGTTGGCACATAGTTAAATCCAGTTAATTCAGTGGCTCTCTTCTGGTTAGGGTTGCAGTAGGTTTTAGGTCCCAGTGAAATGGCTATACTCGTTGAACTCTGGTTATGCATGAACTCAATTATGTCTCTTTCACAATGGCCGAAAGAGTACAGCCATATGTGTTAGTGAACTAACACAGCTGTAGGACACCAAGAGGTTTCTGGCCATTGTCCAAATACCATTGTGCTTCTCCATCATTGCTGTCTCCTTTTTTTGTTTGTGTTGGTTTATAAACTGGAACTCTTATTCTAAGATGGGTTTATAAATTGGTTAGGCACTAGTGCTCTGTGACATTAATAATTTCAGGCAGGACATTATCTAGAGCTTGCTAAGTAAGGATGGGGCTTGATTCCAGTTATCCTTATTATCAAGTGCTGTGCTTAAAGAGACATTGGACAGGGTGAGATGTCATCTCACTTGTTTTCATGCAGACCTGTAATTATCCCAGAAACTTAATTGAGTCTGATCTAAAAATCACACTTTTTTCACATCCTTTACTTTGAACCACTCACACATTTTTCACACCCATTCCAATTCCTTTACTTTCTCTTCAACTTTGGCAACTGGCTGCTTGAATATCAATGACAAGTTTTTTGCAGGGGAACATAGCTAAGTACACACACTTTCTACACAGATGGTTCCAGGTTCTATCTTTGCTTAAAACATATGAGAATGCAGAATTATATACTGCAGAATTGTAGTGTTATGATCCTAGAGAATCCTGGGATTTGCAATTTGCTGTAGTTATCATGTACCTTCAAGTTTTTTCCAATTTATGGCAAGCCTAAGTCAAAACCATCATGGGGCTTTCATAGCAAGATTTGTTGAGAGGAAATTTGCAATTGCCTTCCCCTGAGGCTGAGAGCATGTGGTTTGCTTAAGGTCACTCACTGGGTTTCATGACTGAGCAGTAATCGAAGCGTGGTCTCCAGAGTCATAGTCCAGCATCCAAACTACTATGCCACGTTGACTCTCTATTTGCAGTTTAGAAAGAGGAATTTTGAATTTTCATCCACAGAAGTCTACATCCTCACCAAATGACAACTCCAAGGATTTCAAAGGATACAACCATGGCAGTTAAAGCATAATCATAACACTAATTGAGTAGTGTGAAAAAAGTGTCAGAATAGCATATCCTACAACTCTTTAGAGGCACTGTCAGTCACAACAAGCTGTGCTGGCCTAAAGGGCCAAATATAAGGCAAAATCTGTTAAACAAAGGAATGAGCAAACTGTAGGTGTCAAGATGTTGATGAAACATGGAGTCCAACAGTCCTTGAAGGACCTAGCATTGGTATAAGACAAGATCTGTAGAATCCTGTGAGTCTGTCTTTGTTTCTGAACTAAAATACCTGTAGGAGATTAGTTATAAAGATTAACAGCTTTAGAACCTTTGGGACTAGGAGCATTTTCAGTTGGAGTGCTGTGATCTGAATGAAAATGTACAGATGAATGCTTAAAAAGTCATTGAGTAATGCCATTGTAGCATATGGTGTATTGTGCTATATCATATAAATAGTACCTACATGTTGTAGTCTTATCAACTTTATTGCAAAGTGCTGGTATAATGGCTTGTGAATCCCTCCTTTTATTTTGTTTTTTTTTTTTTGGCAGTAAGCTCCTTCTCTCCTACTTGTGGCTGTTGTTTTCTTTGCAGTGGCTTAAGCTAATCTGTTGTTTGTTTCTCTTGATATTAGTGGATTTAAAGTTATGTTGAATCCATGCCCACTGCTTAATCTCCTGAAACCCAAGACATCTATGGACAGTTGAGGTAATATTTTCACCATTAGGACAAAACCAATTTGATAAATAGAGAAATTGTTTTCATAATTAGGAGGTTTCTTTTATAATTATATCCAGAGACACAGTTACTAGTTAGCCTTGTCTTTTAGCAATTTATTTGTTATATAGATAGACCTGAATAGTACAGCTCATGAATGAAATATTGACAGGGTGGAGTATGTCTGTGTGTATGTATGTGTTGAGGATATAGGGTTACACCAGAAATGACGTAGGCGGGTTACACACCGCCATTAAAGTACGTGCGGAGCGCGTACTAGGGTTAGGAAGGGGTGGTGATTCCGCACCCCCTAACCCTAACACGCGCTTCATGTGCACAAAATGGCCGCGGCCGTTCCACATGGCCACCACCATGATGGCGTGACGAACACGCCGCCTCCAAACAAGGCAGCACGGACGTGACGCCATCGCTCCGCGCAAGGGTACTTAATGTGCCCTTTTCGCTGAGCAGGAAAGAAATGATTCGAGCTATATGCCCCTATATTCCCACTGGAAATCGATTCTGATCCTCATTGGATCGATTCCAGTGGGAAAAATGTGGGGCAAACACTAAAAGCTTGGGTTAATTTGATATCAGTGTTTTACAGGTTCTTTTGGGAAGAATTGATTCTGATGGGGTTCCAACAAGTGGGAACGCCAAATCAGAACCGATTCTTTTAGAGGGGAGGGACAAAAGGCAGAGGGGTATGTGTCATCCATCCCCAGACATCTTATACATACCCTGAGTGCCACTGTTTTGGGTCCTTTTTAAAAAATAAATAAATAAAATTAATAGCAAAATTGGTTGATTGGGAAGACAAGCAGCTGCTAAGCCATTCTACTGATTTTGCAATTAATTTTGATTAAAAAAAATAAAAGCCCTCCCGCCCATCCTCATCCTCCTCCCCTTTCAAAACAAGTATTGCATCTTGTGTTCCTCTAGGGGGACAGGGTTGTGTGCATGCACATGTATGCACACACATAGAATAATTCAGGCTTGATTCTATGAGAAAAGCAGTGTGGATCTTAACCTGTGGTCCACGGACCACCAGGGGGGCATGATGTCTTCACAGTGGATCCAAGAAGGCTTGAAGTCTGCTCAGCCCACCTCCACAACAGAGAGGTCACTGATGGGAGCCAAGGCAGAAGTAGGCTGGCTGGCTGGCTGGGGCTGCGTGTTGTTGGTCAATTTGCTCCTGCCATAAATTGGTGTAAAGAAGCAAGAGAAAAATCCCTCCCCCATCCCCACCTCTGAGGGGTCTGCAACACACACACACACACACACACACACACACGGTTTTTAGTAAAGAAAAGGTTAAGAACCACTGCTCTAAAGTATTATGAACCCTCCCTGCATGCACATACACATATAGAAGCCAGCACTTGAATCTTAAGTGTTAGAAAATCTAGCATTGGTCCTTGGTTTTTAATCTAGCAGAAATTATGTTGTTGTTGTTGCTGCTGCTGCTGCTGCTGTTGTTATTTTAGCATTATTTATTATTAACCTAAGTGGATCCATACATGATTGCACAGCAGGACACAAAAACTGAAAAAGAAACTTCACAAAGTATGCTTGAAGTAATCTCTCTCTTCCCTCCTCCCCCACACCTCCCTAAGTGAGTCTTGCCTCAGTAATAAAGATGAGAGATCAGCAAACGTAGGCTAACTGGGGTCATTCACATTTCTGTCAGCTTCTGTACCAAGAACAATTTGTCATGCAAGGATGCATAAATACCCGAAATCAATCTTGTGTAAGCATCAGGCTCAGTGGGTTTAAGTTGCTAACAAGTGTCACACTTTCTGCATTCTTCCCCTAAAGCAAGATTTCCTGGTTTTGTGCCACCAGCAAACATGGAAGACTTACAGTCATTCAGTCCTTCTGGCCTAAGCAAAGAACAGGCTGTCTTTTACTGTTTCTCTTCCTCCTTGTTGACTGAGAGCTCCCTACCTCAGGCTGAGCACTCTGCCATCAAAAAACAAAGGAAAAATAACTGTCTTACCTTTTCATCTCAGAATCAAGGTTGTCTTGGAACAGAAAATAAATATTCAAGAATGATCATGAAGTAGCATCCCTGGAGGCGACACCACAGAAGGGGTGGTGACACCCAGTCAGCCCCCTTCCTCCCACAGATACTCCTTAGGCCCATGCAGGTGCCGCTCCAGGCTTCAGTGGGGGTCTCCGGGCCAGGTGGCTGGCGGGCAGCTGTTTCCCCAGACATGCAGCTGCTTTCTCACCCTGCACAGCCATTTCCACATGCCTTAGGGCAGTGGTTCCCAACCTGTGGGTCGGGACCCCTTTGGGGGTCGCCTAAGACCATTGGAAAACACCTATTTCATTACAGTTATGAAGTAGCAACGAAAAAAATTTCATGGGTTTGGGTCACCACAACATGAGGAACTGTACTGAAGGGTCGCGGCATTAGGAAGGTTGGGAACCACTGCCTTAGGGGGTCTCCAAGCCTCAAGGGAGAGACAGGCAGTGTGTGGCCACTTTCCCAGCCACGCAGCCAGTTTCCCACCCCTGCACAGCTCTTCTCCTGGCCGTGCGGCTTCTTCCATGGGCCTCAGGGGTCTTCTGTCCTTGAGGGAGAGGTCTCCAGCCTGGGCAGGCAGCTGGTGGCTGTTTCCCCAGCCACAAACTGCCACTTTCTGACTCCGGCTACACAGCCAGAATGGCTCCCTCTCAGGTGGCATTCTGCCGGCAGGCTAAGACCTACCTGTTTAGACAGGCATTGAAAACAGAATGGTTGCAAACAGCCTGGGATATTGTTTCATTTTAAAATGTTTTATACAGTTTTATCTTTTTAAAATGCATTTTATTCTTTTCATAGTTATCTATTTTAATATTGTAATAATTTCATTCTTTTTTTAATGTACCTCTTTTCTATGTTTTTAATTGTGTTGTTTTTTTAATATTGTGAAGCTGCTTTGTGTCCCAGTTCTGGGAAACAGGGGAATACAAATTATTATTATTATTATTATTATTATTATTATTATTATTATTATTCTCCTGTCCATGCAGCCATTTCTAGGGACCTTGGAGGGGGGGTCTCCAGGCCTTGGGGAAGGGGCCTCAGGCCTGGACAAGCTGCAAGTGGCCATTTCTACAGCCCGTACAGCCATTTTCACATGTCCCCGACCCCTGGAAGTTCCCCTGGAAGTCCTGTCCAGAAGCCCCAACCCTAGAAGCCTTGCCTCCCCACACTGGGTGACACCCTGGGCAGGTACGCCACTGTAGCCATGATGGCCATGCAGCAAAATACAAGAAAATCTACAAGCAGTGATGCCTTTTTGGGCCAACTCCAAAGCATAAAATACATTATGCAAGCTTTTGAAGCTTCACTGGCTTCTTCATCAGGTAAAGATGTTTTAAAAATCATACAGTTGGAGTCGTGTTACATGCATTTGTATGCAGTGCCTATTATCCCTTTCCTCTTGCTTTACCAAATCCATAATTGCTGGAATGGGGAAAGTTGCAACAGGATTTTCTCCAGCTTCTCTGTGTCTCCCCTGAGATTCTGAGCAGCCTAGTTGGAAGGGAGGAGTACAGCCCTCAAGGCTCCTATAAATGAAGATGTTAACGTTCAGAACTTCAGAATGTATGAGTAGAAGGCAGCATTTCAAGCAGAGGATAATACTTACAGTTTTGTTATGTAGGATAAGTGATAGCAGAGTTGCCAGGCCTTAGGCACAGCTTTAGAAAATGACCGCCTGCTGAGGCCAAAAGGGAAAAAAATCCAAATGATGTCTAGTTTTACTCTGCTAGAATCATAATGGAGGTTTTATACCTCTTTAGGAAGCATCCCGTATTAGCCATTGTTGGATGCATAATAGGGAAATTGTTGCAAAGGCACCTTTTCTTACATTCTTCCTTTCTTTTTTTTATTTTTAAAAGTAAGTCTATTCTTATTTTCTGAGGATCAGACAGCGGGTCACAAAAGCCATTGTATGTGAAATAGGAAGCAATTATGTTTGAAGGGTTTATAAATGTCTTAATCCCTTTGGAAGCAGGTATACCAAAGCTTGAACCAACGATGTCTTTGTACCACCTCACTCCTTTCCTCTACAGATTTAGCAGTCAAGCTGTCGGCTTCCCAGGATGCTCCATAGTACATTGTAATTTACAGAAGTTGTTGGCAGGGATTTAGTAAAGCAAAGAGATGTCTCTCTACTAAAGATGGATGAATGAGTCTCTTTTAGATATGTGTCAGTTTTCCATGTCTCCGTCAATCGACAAAATGATCTCATCTCTTTTCTTTTGTTACTCTGCAAAATTTCCCCTCCAAAAGAATTGTGTATTTCAGTCTGTGTTTAAAAACATCTCTTAAATTCAATCTGTACATTAATATGAAATATGTAAAATAGGTAAATTAATGCTGAATTTTTCGAAGATTGTATTCCTTGAGTATATCTGCTCATTGCTGGGGATATGCCAATATTCTTTTCTTTAGACACAGCATGTACATATGGGGAAAAGATGTACTAGTCACATTCTCTCTGTTTACTGATACTTGCTTGAAATATCTCATATTGTTTTTAATGCTGGCTGGAATCTTGTATCAGCGACAACAGTACAAAACACACTGCAGAAGTAATCCAGTTTGAGACTGCTTTAACTGCCCTGGTCCAGTGCCAGGGAATCCTGGGAATCATAGTTTGTTGTGGTACTATAGCTCTCTGACATAGAAGGCTAAATGTCTCGCAAAACTACGGTTCCCATAATTCCCTAGCATTGAGCCAGGGCAGTTAAAGCAGTCTCAAACTCGAATATTTCTGCAGTGTGTTTTGGACCTTAGTTGAATATACTTTACTACCATACTTAAGTATATTTAACTAAATAACCTTTCCTGGCCTAACCCTTGAACCTGGCAGAAATTTCATTCAACCATGCTCCAGTCACCAGCCGAATGGATCTTCATCTCCCCATGCAGCTGATGGCTGATAAAGTATAACTGTTTTGGATACTATAACTGTTTTATATTCAGTAAGGATTTTAACACTGTTGCTACAATTGTAGCACACATGCACACACATACACACACACACATACCTTACTGGGCATCAGCTGCACAAGGAGAATGAGGTCCATTCTGCCAGCGATTTAAGCACTGGTGACCGAGTCTCTATAATGGAAAAAAGACAGGAGATATAGATATAGTTTCCCTCAGGTGGGGAGAGTTGGGCCAAGGGAGGTGGGGGGGGGGGTCAGGCCAGGATATACTTAAATAACTCCTTCCTTAGAGGTCTTTAAACAGAGGCTGGATGGCCATCTGTCGGGGATGCTTTGACTGAGAGTTTCTGCATAGCAAGAGATTGAACTGGATGGCCCTTGTGGTCTCTTCCAACTCTATGATTCTATGATTCCATGGTCTTGCCATCCATGGATTTAAGCATCCACAGATGGCATGTCCCATTATTTTCAGTGGAGGTGTGTGCACATGCCTGTGTGCCTGTTGCACCTGTTGTTGAGAACAATGGGACTCGAGGTACTGTGTTTTTCCTTATCTGCATGGGATGGGGGTAATCCAGAACAGATCTCCCATGGATACAAAGGGTGAACTGTAATTTAGGGGAAGGTTGAGTACATGACCAGAGGGTAGGAATTTCATTTCAGTTTTTAAACTTTTAAACAAGTTTCTGACCACTTCTCCCCCACCATGAGATAAACTAACAATTTCCAGTGCCAATTTCCATTAGAAGAAGGGACTAGGTCTTCCAACGTGACTCAACACTTTCTGGATTGGTGGAGGTGCTGGGTAACATTGAGTCATATTGAAGATGGCAAAAGCTGCTCCAGAGATGTGGAGCAATGGATACAAACTACAGGAAAAGAGATTCCACCTAGTCATTAGGAAGAACTTCCTGACAGTAACTGCTGCTTAACAGTGGAATATACTGCCTTGTAGTGACGTGGAGTCTCTGTCTTTGGAGGTCTTTGAACAGAGGCTGGATGGCTGTCTGTTGGGGGTGCTTTGATTGTGTCTTCCTGCATGGCAGGAGGTTGGATTAGATTATCCTTAGGGCCTCTTCCAACTTTGTGATTCTAATCAAAGGAGCCTGTTGCTTCCTCTGGCATAACTCAGTACATTTCCATCCAAGGGTGCAAGCACGGGTTGGAGGGAGCGGAAGGAAGCAATGGCTTTCACAGCACAGCAGGATTGTTTTTAAAATGTTCAAAATTACATAGGGGGAAAACACACCTTCTTGCTACCTTCTAAGGTAAGCAATAGCCTCCCACACTCTTCTGGTAGAAAATAATGTATTAAACGTGGTATACGATAGGCATCTAAAACACAATGGTTGCATTTTTCTCATAACTGATGTTGTTGTCTCTTCCCCCATAATTCATTACAGGTAACTATTGTTACTGTAGAGAATTACTTCCAAGTTCTGCATCTTTCATTTTATTAGAGCAGCCTTTCTCAACCCCTTTAACCTGTGAAATAATTTTCAGGTCTCAAGAAACCTCCATATCAAAGATATAGCTCAAAAATGTGTTTTCTCCCCCAGTCATGATCTCCCATGGGATCCTAATATTCAAATGAATACTGGTTGAGAAACCCTGTTCTAGAGATGAGTTGCTACTAGAACTGAGTGTTTTAATATGATCCCCATTTCTTCTCTGTCTTTGTTTCTTCGTCTACTGTGTCAAAATTCACCAGCTCCCGGTCTTCTTCCCCCAGATTTTGAGAAGACAATAATCTTGGGTAGGTATCTTTAGCAAAAAAGGGAAGAGAAGATGCATGACACAAATCAGATAACTTCTGTATCGACCATAAAAGATCCTTTGGGGCATTCTTTTTGCTCTGCACTGTTAAACTGCCATGTCTCAAAACAGATGTGACTTCACCCTAGGGGGAAAATGACAATAATTTGTGCACTAAATGTTTTAGAAGACTTCAAGTTTAAAAGTTTATCCTGCTCTAGTATATCAAATGATAGCTTATCAGTGTCTCTCTTTCTTTTTTATGAATCTCCTTGTGAAAGGCTGTATTTTTCAATTTATGTCTTTCCCTATTGAGGTAAACTTCAGACAAAGTATTTTCCAAGCAACTATTTGTACCTCTCTGGGTGTCCTATCCTACAAGTTAATCTATTCTGGATCAAATAAAGACATTGAAAGAAACTGTCAGAGTTAGCACCCATAATCCCAGACAATCAACCAGTCAGCTTGATTGATATAATCAACAGCACTTTATTGATAGATCCAGAATCAGACATGTGCCTCACTCAGCTTCTTAGCTGAGACTAACCACACCCTCCCAAAGACAAATAACAGAATCCCCAAAAGCCAAATCCCCTCCCAAGCAGAAACCTGCCAAGCGAAGCCCCTCCTGGTTCCCACAGAAGTGAAAGCACATTCCCAGCTCTGAGCGCTCAGAGAGCCAGGCCCTCAAGGCACTAGATAAGACACCTGGCCCTGCTATGCACTAACTATCACTATCTACTCTTCTACTGCAGCTGAAGCCCCATCATCCCCCAACTACTATACTACACTACAAAACACTATCTGGTAGAATACTAACAGGATTCTAACAGAAACTGGCTTGCCCGATGATTGTTCTGGCAGTATTTGGTGCCTCAGAAACCCAAACAATTTATGAATGCTGAAATGTAGAAATACTTGAGGTGAGGGGTAGTTGAAAACAACATTCATCACAAAATGTGCTTTATTTTTAAATTTCTAAGTAGGAGGAGGAGTGAACACTGGATTTGGGAAAGTTTCTTTTCAACTATTAAAGTCATTGAGTGAACCTGCCACTATCTCTCAACCTAAATTACCTTACAGGTTTGGTAAATGTAAACTTTGAAGTATGACATGGGGAGGAGGAGAGCTGTGTAAACCAGCATGAGTGCATTGCAGAGAAGACATGAAATTGACTTATTAACACACCCCCCCCCAATCTTGTTTCTTCCAAAAGTATTATTGATTGTAGAACTAAAATGCATTCCTATTCATCTCAAGCTGGATTCTTTCTGATTTGGATCTGGGTTTTGTCATACTTAGGGTGGGCCCAATGAAATTGATACTACCTCTGTTAGTAAGTACTGGCTAAAGTCCCTTTCCCCCCAGGCCAGTGAAGCTTACCTGTGAGTTTGTATGTTTATAGGATTGCAACTTTAGCTGTTGTCTGTGATTTTGCATATGCAGATATAGCTATGAGCTGGAACTGCAATACTCTCCCTTCCATCACCTCCCAATACCCACATTCTCATTTGCAGCCCTCCTCCCTTGAACCCAGCCTTGTCCTTCTTGGTGGAAAACTGTGGGAGCAGCAAACGAATATCTAGACATCTTCTTTTATGTGGACACATAGCATCAAGCATGTATAGGAATCTCTGGGAGTCCAGAGGTCCATGTAGATGATACCATTACTTTGCATCCAGCTACAGAAAAATAAGTGGATGCTTGTCTGCTGCTTCATCACAGAAAAGTGGGATAAAAATAAAAGTTTTATTTATTATTATTATTATTATTATTATTATTATTATTATTAAAACTAAGTAATAGATCTGAATGAAGTATTTGGCTAAACTGACTAGCAGTGGTGTTTGGTGGCTTCAATGTAATTGGGATTTCAGTGTGAACTTTAAAGGTATTGAAATTCTTTTGGGGGATAGTATTTATTTTATTATTTGATTTTTTAAAATTTGATCTCCAATATGAGAACCAGAGCCACTGACTTTCTACCCCAACCAGATAAAAGCCTGAAGACCTGTTTGAATAGGTAGGTCTTGGCCTGCCAGCAAAAAAAGAACAAAAAGGGTGCCAACCAAGCCTCCCTTGGGAGGGAATTCCATAGGAGCAGCTACTAAGGAGGCTTTCTCCTGTGTCCTCCCTGAACAAGGCTGTGAAGGTTGAGCAGACATGGTGGTTAAGCATTTTGGTTAGCTTCTTCAAAGTTCACACTACATCCTAGAGCAGTTTTACCACCCCACTGACATGGTAGATAGTAGCTGACACAGTAAACTGGTTGTCTGATGAAGAATAAAACAGCATCTTACATTGACCAATCTTACTAAAGAATAAACACCGTCACATTTGACTGCAGCCACTTGTCAAGACAAGATGCAATTTACTGCATTTATTTCCTTGTGTTCCCGCTAGTTAGGGCACAATAGGATTCAGGAACTGCTGGAGTTTTCCTCCAAGCTTCTGCGGGTCACCTTTAACAAGATAGACTCGCTAATGGTTCACTTCAAAGGGCAGAAGCAGCAATCATCATGTCCGCGCATTTGATAGATTCTGACAAAGTAAAGGACAAATTCATTTTCATTGTTTAAGATGAGGCTGTTCAAAGCAGCCCCCGACAGCGATGCTTGCTACTGCTTTACAATGTTATTTATAGCTATGAGCCACCCATAAAAGCACAGTACTGATTACTTAAATTGGAGCTTAGGGATGGACACATTTCTCTACTGTGCCAGCTGAGTTTCTTTGGCAGCTCTAACACCTCCTCCAAATAGTCCCAAGAGTCAGGGACACAAACACACAAACACTTTTGAATGTCCTACTTGTAGCTTTGGGGTCATTCACACGTTTGTTGTTTTTTTGGCATGATGTGGGTTTGTTATTCACATTATAAAACTGCATCTATGCACATCTCTGCAAGTTTGGGTTCTCACATGTGCCAGTTTGGGTGCTCACAAATGCCAGCAGTCAAATAAACATGGAGTTGACTGTGCAAATATATTCAAAACACGTTCAAGGCATGCAGAGTTTTGTCCAGGTTTATCTCGGGTCTATTTGCATCAGTTTGATATTTGATATTTGCTGTGAACCGCCCTGATCTATGGAAGGGCGGTATAAAAATAATAAATTTATTATTTATTATTTTAGTTATTCACATTGCCAACAATGTGAATCTTTAAAAAAAAAACCTCAGGGGAAAACCCAAATAGTAGGTTCTTGGGCAGCCCCCCAACTTAATCAGATGCATTAAAATCTTTCTGAACAATAAGGATTTAGATCAGATTCATCCCACATTGTTTTCACCATCTGAATAACCCCTTTGTGTCTTTAGAAGGAAAGGTGACTAAACTGAGGTTGCCATATTTTCACCATACCATGAGAAGAAAAGACTCAGTAGAAATGACAATAATGCTTGGTGAAGTTGAGGGCAATAGGAAAAGAGGAAGCCTTCATTCCAGATGTATAGTTTTAATTAGACAAAACACAGGCATGAATCTTGAGGAGCTGAGCAGAGTGTTTGAGGATAGGGTGACTTGGAATTCTCTCATTCATAAGGTCGCCATAGGTTGAAGTCAACTTGAAGAGAGTCGACAACAAATTTGTAGCTTGCTAGGAACAAAATTTAGGAGGTTTCTGTGCACTCCATAAATTCCTCTGTGGGCTGTCACACCTCCTCCTCTCCATCCCAAAAACGCTCAGAGACATTTCCTGGGATGGGAGAAAAAGGAGGTAGCAAAGATGACAGCAGTTGTTCCATTTCTCTGATGGAGCCTTTTCCCAACCCAGATGAGGACTGAGAGTACCTGGCCCAGCAATCCATGGTGGGAGGAATTAAGCTATTTTGTACCAATATCCATGGGATTAGGGACTGAACAAGAGCCCTAGCAATTGTGCCTGCTTGATAGGTGAACTTGCCTTATTTTTATTCATAATTCCCCAGTGTTATCTGATGAAAAAGTATTGCTCCAAAGATACTCAAATCTTATTGGATATTCCCAGCTATGAAAAGGAGGACCACAATAATTTTTGTGTTTATTCTTTCTAAGAACTAGGTAAATTATGGAGAGTCAGCATGGCATGGCAGAGTGGTTTGCATGCTGGAGTATGACTCTGGAGACCAAGGTTCAGTTCCTTGCCTGGCCATGAAACCTACTAGGTGACTTTGGGCATGCCAATGCTCTCAGCCTCAGGCTTAAAGCAGTAGCAAACCTCTGGACAAATTTTGCCAAGAAACCCCCATGATAGATTCACTTTAGGGTCTCCATAAGTTGGAAATGACTTGAAGGCACACAACAACAACAAAAAGGTACATTATCTTATTTTTGAGAAAAAAGAATACTGGGTTCTGTTCCTCTGGCAAAGAGATAATAAAATACAGTACATGTGCCATATGCTATTATTAGCTCTGTCATGCTGTTTTTATTATGCTCCATGAACTGCATTGACTATTCAGTGCCATTTGTTCCCTCCTCGTGAACCCTATGTGATGGTGACAGCTCTTTCTGTGCACTGCTCCTTTGTTCATGCACATCATCACTGCATATGTAATCCATCTAATTTTTTTCCCCTCAGCACAGTTCAGGTCCTGGATAACCATTCTTTTCTGCAGAGAAGTGAGACTGGATACAGTACAACATTTTGTGATATTTTGGACTTGTGGAGTGAATGCATGTCAGATTTGAAGCCTTAAATACTTCTGCTGCTGACTGTGCTGCCCTTTGACACTGCAGACAAATGAGATACCAGCATATAAACCTCTGGAATTGTAGTTTTTCATAAAATATGTATGCTTACCATTCTTTGCCCTTGCAGTAAAACCCATGTAGGCCAGTCTATCTCAGGCCCTGTGCAAAACAATGGAAATATTTACAATACATAGTTATACTCTATTCCTTCTGGTTTTGGGTTGTTTTGGTTTTATTGTGCAATTTTGGCAATTTGTGTAGTCTCAAGGGGTAGTGGGGTAACACATGAGCCCCAGATCAACTCCTCATTTATTGTGTGTATATATATAATTGTGGTAGTGGTCAAGGAGATGGTGTTGGTGTACTTTAAAGTCATTTGCAACTAATGGTGACCCTAAGGTTATCCCATCATGGACAAGATTTGTTTGGAAGGAGATTGCAATTTCCTTCTTCTAAGGAATTCAAACTCTAGAATCAAGTGGTAGTCCGACACTCAAACTATTCTACCCTGTTGTTTTGGATATAGGGTGCTGATACAGGGTGCAGATTGAAAACACCAAATTGGCTCTACAGAAGTTTGGGTTTGATCTTTTTCTCCTTGGGCTTCGTATTTAGTGTTCCCCACATAAATACCTTTGGTTCTCCTATGACTTGCAAAATTCTGCTTCTGAATACTTTGGGTTTTCCTAAGCTTGTTGATGCCCACCTTTTATATGTAACTAGTGCTTTTGGGGTAATGTGAGCAGCTGAATCTCAGAAGTATAAATAATAATATTAAATGCATGTTTTAAAGACTCTTTCAAGTAGGATTGAGATAGGAAACTGTTTGAAAGCAAGTTGAGGAGCAGTGGTCAAAATCCTATGGTTTTGTTCTAGCTAGAGTAGACCCATTCAGTCAATTATTAAATGGCAAGTCAACATGCAGACAGCCGGGGTGGTGTAGTGGTTTGATCATTGGACTACAACTCTGGAGACCAGGTTTTGATTCCCCCCTCTGCTATGGAAACCCACTGGGTGACTGGACGAGTCACAAATTATCATCCCCAGAAAACCCCATAATAGGTTCGTCTTGGGGTCACGATAAGTCAGAAATGACTTGAAGTCACACAACAACAACAATGTCACATGCAGGTAAATTCTATTGATACAGCTGAGCCTCCTGTATGAAGGATTAACAATATAATGTGACATATGTCTGCTTTGTTTAAAAGCTTTCCCGGTTTACAAGCTTTGCTTTTTTTAAGGGGCTGTATGCTTCGAAGAATTTATTGTCTTTCTTTTGCATCTCCCCCCCCCCCCCCATGCTTTGTTGACTCCACACCAGAACTCATCCTCCTCTGCTTCTTACATCACAGTAGGTTTGCTGCTGGGACTATTCTGAATACTCAACAGCAGTCTTATGACTACAGGTGAAGATTAAGCAGAAGGGACAGATGATTTCCTGAGCAGCAATAATCAATTTTTCATGCTAACTTCCTGAGTAAGGGAAAACAGAGTCACAGGGAAGAGGAGGAGGTGGGTGAGGAACTAGAAAATATGATTGGTCAGCAGAATTTCTCAGCATGGTTTTCACATTTCTCAAAGGTATCACTTCTTTCAAAGGAAAAAAGTGGGGGTCTGCAAATCACCTGCAGCATTAAATATTTCATTATGGGTAGTATATGTTGAGCTTGGAAAATGAGGTTCTACTATAGTATATCATTACTGTTCAGAAATCAGAGTATATTAAATGAAAGTGAGCAGGTTCTCCCTTAGGGTCTATGGCCTAATGGCAGGTCACTTGGAATAAGAAAGAAAAAAGGGAGTACAGCATCAGAGTGCCTAGAGCCAAGAGAGGACCAGAGTATTTTATCATGACAAGTCAGACCTACAAAAAAATTCCTTAAGGATGGGGAGCATTGGGATGGCAGCTAACTAGAGCTTGGCAATATAAGATAGAAGCAGGGTACCTGTCCATAACAGTTTGGTTTTTTTCTGACAATAAGGACATAATATAATCATATTTTAAAAGTAATATAACAAGAGGGAATGGTTGGTACAATAAGTAATATAAAAAGTGGGGACTTAGTGGTGCAATATGTAACGTTTCCTAATTGCTTTCACTAGTTTGTCTCAAAGAACCCTGGGACATTTCAACAAGATTCTGTTTACATTTTGTTCCATTTTCTTATCAGGCTATACCATTTGGAGCTTCACCTGAATCCAGATATGAAAGATCTCTCATCAGTGTTGCCTAATAATGCCAGTATTAATGTTTACTGTGTCAAATTATGATTTTCTTATCTGAAAGAGCTATCTCTGGATGCCACAAACAGACCTTTCATTTCAGTGGGGTAATTTCAGCTCCCTGTCATCATCTGTTGACTAGTGATGAGAAACCAGGTCAGTGCATGTATATCCAAACCTGACCCTTGCTATTGGTGAAAAATGATTTCCACAGTACAGGAAGTGCTTCATTGAGTCTATTGTATTACTAGCTGCCATTGACTGACCATCTACCCTGCAGAAATAATGCAATTCTATAGCATTTTAAGTGCTGTAGCTCCATACTATGGAATCCTGGAATTTGTAGTTTTACAAGGTCTTTAGCCTGTTTTGTCAAAGAATGCTGGTGCCTCACAAAACTACAAATTCCAGGGTTCTGTATGATGGAGCCATGGCAGTTGACGTGGTGTCAAACTCCATTATTTCTACAGTGTAAGTGCAGCCTTAGTCTCCTTATTTCACTCCGACTCACATATTACGTAGAAGTAGGTGCAACTACTAATCCCAAGTAAAGCAGAACCATTCAATCAATAGTTGAAGAGTAAGTCAACACATATGAATCGCTTTGATATAATGCATTTAGGCCTTAGCCTTCTTTTTGTTGAAAGAACAAGATGTAAAAATAGGGAGAGGGCAAGCAAAATGCTCAGCGTTGCATGTATCTCCCCCCATTTGCCATTTTTGTGGTTCCTAATCCCCAGATCTCCACCATCTTTTTCTGAAAAATAAATGAATTGCTCCTAGAAACCTATAAGAGCTGTGATTCACCTTTTTAATTGGACACACAGAGACAAACACACACAAACATATCCCATTTTTCAGGTTGGGAAGGGGCTTCCTTTCACTTCTGGGTTTATTTTCCCCTATTCTTTGGCCTTCTGGTAGGTCACAGAGGTTGAAAATGGGCCCCCGACACACTGCAGTTGACCACTTCTGCACAAAGCAACAACAGGTGAAAATTCAGAATGCATTCTGCTGGCTATTTCTTTCTCCCCATTTCTTTTGTGGCGATTAGAAAGTTTATGAAAATGTGTTACTGATGCCTTGAAAACTTTGCAAGTAGAGTGAAACACTAAATGACATCAGTGGAAGAAATAATTAGCTGTTCTTGGGTCAGTAGTAATTAACGTGGAAGGAAGAGCTAAATGACAGTGAACGAAAGGTTTATTCCTATCTTCACAGACTTAAGGAATAATTACAGCTTGGTTTGCCTAACATACCTACATTCTGTGTCCAAGGAATGGCTTATAATTATAAGCCACCATGTCTTCTTCTGTCTCTCAAAAAGGAAATGGGGACAAGCCACTGCATAGTAGGTTTGAGAGGAAAGTGCATTCCATTTCTCTTCTCAGCCGGAGAAATTTACTTCTGCAGTTGGGCTCAGCTGCTTCTACTGATGTAATATCAAGGTATACTACAGCCCTTCTGATCCTGAGATAGAGAGTTGGCATCATGCCGTCTGCAGTTTATATTCCAAGCAATCCAGTTCTCAACCAGTGACACTGTGATAAAATGCTGGAAACTGAAAACAAGGAAGAAAACTGAGAAGTGTTCTCAGGGTGGAGATGCATATTGTACAGTTCATTTCCAAAACATCTCCAAATTGAGACACACCATGGGTTTGGACATCTCAAGAAGGGAGTATCAAAAATAAGCATCCACCGTGATTTTCCTTTTGGAATAGCAAGCAGTTTAGCAGATCTACATCGGTAATAGAACCCAGGCTTTGCAGGCACAAGGTCCCAAGTCAATTTCTTACATTCAAAGATCAAAAAGACCTCCAACTGGGTGGCTGGGGAAGACTTTCTGCCTGAGATCTTGAATTAAATATGGGAAAATGTTTGGACTGCAGCTTCCAAAATACCTCTGACAACATGATCCCCCCAAAAACAACAACAGCAACATTCTCAAGCTTTGTAGAGAGAGTGAATATAAAAATTGCCAGTGTTGGGGCACAGAAGCTGAATGGGCCTTCAAATAACAAAGGAATCTTAACAGCTCAAGCATGGAAAGGTTTGCATGTTTTGAAAAGCTGAAACTCACCAGAGAACTGAGACCTCTCCTTTTGTCAAACGAACACTTGGTTGCAAATCTGGTTTCACTGCCATGAACTGGTGAATAGCCCTTATTATCTAAACAGAGTAACAGTCTTTATGGCTACATTTTGTGTTCTGCCAAATGCAAGATGAAAAGAAGACCTTCCCAGTCTTATCAGCCCAATAATCAGAAAACCTTGGGTAGGGATTAAATGTGTTTCTTCTACTGGGCAAAACTGTTAAAAAGCCTGAACAAGACAGTTCTTTGTAGGTAAATGAGGAGCTAGACAATAGTGAACTTCAACACATTGTGTTTTCTTAATTGAGCATTTACTCCATAAACATTGTGACTAAATATGAAACATGCAATTATCTTTCAGAGCAAATGTGTGTAGCAGTGGCAATGGAAGCATGGGGAGATCGGACAGACGAGTATTTTTGTGGCTGATCTGAAAACCACAAAATACACATTTTATGAAGGTCAAAAATACCAGTTTGCACAATGGTAACATCCCACTCTTAAGTTTCTATTATACTCACACATTGTGCAGTACGACACTCTTTTCATAAGTGGGGACAGAATTCAACTCCTATAAACTTATTTTCAGATGCAAAATCCAGCCCTTTTAGGAAGTAAATTGGCAGGACTGTGAGTTTTGTTGTTGTTGTTAATGTGTATTTAATATTTTGTTAATGTGTGTTCAATAGTCCATCAAGTTTCTAAGCACTCCTAAATTTGCTTTATCTCTCAGGAATCCCTAAAGGACATGCCTTTTGTTCTCACATAGAATGTAAATATTTCTCTTGACTTCTTTGTAGTAGATTGTAGTGAACTGAACTAAAACTAACAAAATGAGCACCAACAGGGATAAATGTAAAGTACTACATCTAGGCAGGAAAAGCAAAGTGATTGAGAGGGCAGTTGCCTTCCAGCTCCAAGCTGTCTTGGACCTGTCTAGTCAATTATCTAGACCCATTTCAAACTGACTTCAGGGTGGGGATAAGGGGTAACTGCCATGGTCACCTTAGTTGATGATCTCCATCTGGGCATCGACACGGGAAGCGTGACCTATTGGTGCTTTTGGACATCTCAGCGGCCTCTGATACCATTGACCATGGTATCCTTCTGGAACGCCTGAGGGAGTTAGGTATGGGGGCACTGCGCTCCAGTGCCTCCATTTCTACCTCTTGGGCAGATTCCAGATGGTGATGCTGGGGGACAGTTGTTCTTCCAAAAGAGAGCTGCCATCTGGCATCCCTCAGGGCACCAATCTGTCCCCCATGCTCTTTAACATTTACATGAAGCTGCTGGGTGAGATCATCCGGAGACATGGGGCACAGTGTTATCAGCACGCTGATGACACCCAGATTTATTTCTCTATGTCTCTGACTGTTGCAGTGTCTAAGGATGGCATTTCTCTGGATGTCTGCCTTGGTTCAGTAATGGACTGGATAAGGGAAAACCAATTCAAGCTGGATCCAGAGAAAACAGAGGTACTTGTGATAGGTACCCCAAGTCCGGGAATGGAGATTTGTTAACCAGTCCTGCACGGGGTCACACTTCCTCTAAAGGATGAAGTTTGCAGTTTGGGATCCATCTCTCCAATTGTCATCTCAAGTAGATGCGATGGCCGGTATTGCTTGGTATCAGCTTCGGCTGATATGCCAACTACGTCCCTACCTGGACCAAAAGGACCTTGAAACAGTGGTACATGCACTGGTAATCTCTCGTTTGGATTTATGTAATGCGCTCTACTTGGGGCTACCCTTATGCTAAGTTCGGAAGCTTCAACTGGTTCAAAATGTTGCAGCCAGATTGGTCACCGGTACATCTAGGTTTGACCATGTAGCACCAGTGTGGAAATTTCTTCACTGGCTGCCAATCAGCTTCTGGGCACAGTACAAAGTGTTGGTTATTACCTTTAAAGCCCTACATGGCTCCAGCCCGAGTTATTTGCGGGAACGTCTCTCTCTCTCTCTACATAATCCGCCTCGCACAATCAGAACATCTGGGAAGAATTTGTTGGAATACTGTAACACCAGATTAACCTCAATGTCCCATGGAGCATTTACACAGCCCCTAAATTGTGGAATAGTCTACTGGAAGATATCTGTCTTATCACCACCTTAGAGGCTTTTAAGAAGGCACTTAAGACAGATCTCTTCTGGCAGGCCTATCCACCTGAGTCCATATAAGAGACTGTGATTAATGCTCCACTTGACTATGACAGTATGACAGAGAAATTTTCTGATGATTGGATTTTAAGGAACTAATAGGAATTAGTAATTCAGTATTAGTATTTTACAGATTGTCTTTTTAGAATTGTATTGTGTTGTTTTAATAATGTAATTCTGCTTCTATCCTTGGGAGAGGTGGGAAATATAAATAAAAATTATTATTATTATTATTATTATTATTATTATTATTATTATTATTATTATTATTATTATTATTAT